>NC_143033.1:14147500-14377500 GCF_057628025.1 Oncorhynchus mykiss | reverse complement strand
TTGAGTTCCACATCATTTTAATGATAAAGTGAAACGTACAAAGACAAAAACAAATAAACAATAAACTAACAACGAACTGTGACTACAGAGATGCTACGTGCACTAACTCAAAACAATATCCCATAAACACAGGTGGGAAAAACAGCTACTTAAATATGATCCCCAATTAGAGACAACGATTACCTGCTGCCTCTAATTGGGAATCATACACAATCACCAACATGGAAAAACAAACATAGAACCCCACATATAAAGAACTAGACTACCCCCCCAGTCACGCCCTGATCCACTATACCATAGAAAATAAGGACTCTTTATGGTCAGGACATGACATTTTGTATTCTTTATTCTTACTGTAAAGTATTTAATGTAAAACCACAAGGTCTGAGACAATTTAGACCTACAGTACCAGTCAAACGTTTGGACACCTACTCATTCAAGGGTTTTTCTTTATTTTTACTATTTTCTACATTGTAGAATAATAGTGAAGACATAAAAACTATGAAATAACACATATAGAATTATGTAGTAACCAAAAAAGTGTTCAACAAATCAAAATGTATTTTAGATTCTTAAAAGTAGCCGCCCTTTGCCTTGATGACAGCTTTGCACGCTCTTGACATTCTCTCAAACATCTTCACCTGGAACGCTTTTCCAACAGTCTTGAAGGAGTTCCCACATGTAATGAGCACCAAATGGCAGATTTCCACTGTTCTAATGTATGTTACTCATGTTTCTTGGCGCAAGCAAGTCTCTTCTTATTATTGGTGTTCTTTAGTAGTAGTTTCTTTGCAGTAATTCGACCATGAAGGCTTGATTCATGCAGTCTCTTCTGAACAGTTGATGCTGAGATGTGTTACTTGAACTCTGTGAAGCGTTTATTTGGGCTGCAATTTCTGAGGCTGGTAACTCTAATGAACGTATCCTCTGCAGCAGAGGTAACTCTGGGTCTTCCTTTCCTGTGGTGGTCCTCCTGAGAGCCAGTTACATCATAGCGCTTGATGGTTTTTGCGACTGCACTTGAAGAAACTTTCAAAGTTCTTGAAATGTTCTTTATTGACTGATCTACTTTGAAGAATCTCAAATATATTTTGATTTGTTTTGGTTACTACATGATTCCATATGTGTTATTTCATAGTGTTGATGTATTTACTATTATTATATTTTGTAGAAAAGAGTAAAATAAAGAAAAACATTTGAATGAGTAGGTGTGTCCAAACTTTTCACTGGTACTGTATTTCACACTCCATATGGTGGACCAAAGCTGTTGGATAGCGCAAAAAACCTGGCCATGCCATATGCCTTCACACACTCCCTCTATCTCTCTAGCAAATGTCCTTTTCACTTTTTCCTTCTCACAAAACATTAGATGTAACATTATGGTCCTATGTCGTTCAAAGAGAATCGATGGCTGGCAAACTGACCAATGAGAGTGCGCTAACGTTTCGCTTTTTCTGATTCTTCACTGTGATTGGCTTACTGCCATGCAGAACGATCCGCCTCTAAGCCTATTATAGGCTGTTTCACCGCTTTCTGTAAGTCATTTGAATACGGCTGGTCGTGGTCACAGTTTCAAATTACTTCTGATTCGAAGGACTGCATGGACACAATGGATGGACCATACGAATAGGAATTTCACGCTCTGAAAACACTGATCGGTAGTATTCGTATGCTTTTTGTGCACATATTTTCCGAGGAAATATGTGATTTGAAGATGAATTTCTTACATATGATATTATTTTGCAAAGACTTGGAATAGCTGTATTTGATACACATAGTCTGTTAGTTTTTTCTAGTCGGGGTAAGTTGATCACAATATGTCCATTATGAAAGTCTTATTATTTGTAACAAGGAAACATGTCGGGAACTTTCCAGACAAAAGTGTTAGGCTATGCTATGCATTCCCAATAGATTTCTAATGACAGTGCTTTCAATGGGGTTGAGGGTTGCACTTTGAATGAAGGCAAAAACGGCTTATGATGGCAGATCTTGACTTTTACAAACAATTATTTTTTGCCAAATCACTTACAAATCCCAGTCACTTATATATGATATAATTACAGCTAATTTCAGTTGTTTTGTACTTCAATTGTGTTATTGTTTTGCTTTAGTCTGCAGCATAATGCCTGCCTGTGTAATTACTTGCCTGGCATGCATTAGCCTACGTTACTCACTAGTGTTGTGACAGAGTGTGGTGACAGAGTGTGGTTCAGCTCAAGTTCTATGGAAGACTGCTTTCCACATAATACGACCGCGCGAGTCAAGAGTAATAAACAATACCAGGGGAGTGGGTTGGGTGGGTTGTGATTATCCTGCCTGTGCTACAGTACAGTACATTGGTTAGTTAGCTTGCTACAGTTAGCTGGATACTGGGCTGAGAAACAACAGGGTGAGACATGAGATTTCTTAAAAAACAATATCCATCTTATTAGATACTATGTCCAAGAGGGATTTAGTATATCTATCTTATTTTATTACTCTACATTTGCTTCTCTGTCAGATTTGAGTTCTTATCTTTTTCTAGACTAGGGAACAGGCAAAACAAGGTGGGACGTGTGGGAATGAGATATTTTATTTCCTCCATTTTATAAACAGTATCCATCTTATTGGACGTTATATCCAAGATAGATACAGTATAATGTACTGTAAATCAGTCTTATTTTCTGACTGTTGTTTTATTGGCTCCTTTATCAGATAGATTGAGTTCTTATCTGTTTCCACATAAACCTTTAAACCCATTCAACCCCAGCCAGGCTAGTTTAGTGTAAGCCTGTTGAGTCAGTCAGAGAATGTCACTTTCATTCAAATGTAGTAGGTATATCTAGTACACTGTAAAGGGGTTACTGTGAATTTGATAGTAGCTTACAGGCAGCTCGGGGGCAAGTAAAATTCTATATTTCATATTACAGTACTCCTACTTTAATACAAAGACGGTATCAAAGCAAATGCTACGTAATGACACAAGAACAATACCGTAAAATTGACTGTATTATATGGTTTTTAAAAAAGAAGTAAATGCTACCATAATTGGATTGGATGAATGAAATTCATTGAGGGGAGGGGTTTGTATTTCACAGTAATTTACTGTCAATACAAGGGATTGGTGCAAGCAGGTTGGCTCCTAGGTAAAGTGTTTTTACACATAACAGTATATTATTTAATATTTGGTGTTTTAGATCACTTGCACTTCTAGAGGCCTTAAGAACGTCTTCCAAACTGCAGCGACTACAGGGCAAAACAGACCAAAAGGACATGAAAAAAAATGCTCAAACATTACTGTTTAAGACTTGCTGCCATTCCAATCTGTCCCCTGTACAAATTGATGGGGCACTATAACCACATATGCGTTAAATTGGTACAGCATTTTCACTCACTGGTGCAACAAATATAGCCTCTTACAAGGCACTCCTCAAAATATGTCAATGAGCCAGAAACAACAATAACATGCACCCACTAGTGGTCACTGTATTATGTGGCGTGGAATACCATTACAGTACAGTACCATTCAAAATACAGCAATTATTTCCCCGTCCACAACATTTTCCCACAATGCATCATCATTTACAGTATGATACAGTATTGTTGATAATACCCAACATTACCATATCATTGACTGTTTTCCAGTTACAGCGTAGATCTAATCTTTACTGTGTGGGGGGTCCCTGTAGTAGTAATGCTGGGTGGTGATTGGTTGAATAGCTCTTGTGTTTCAGATCGTCAGCTCCTGTTGTAGCAGGTCACCTTAAAGGCCACGTTGCAAACTACGCAAACGCAGCGACGGAGTGTCGTTTTCTACGTCGTTCTATGCACTTTTGTGCGGCTCAAATATTGGAATGGACTGTATACAACGCTCCGTGGCTCTGTTCGCGTTGGGTCCTTTAGTCCTGTTTAAACAGAGTAAAGAAGAAAGCACCTTTAATCTCTTAACAGTGTTAAGGAAGCCAGCAGGGAGAATGAGATCAGGGTTAGAATGTGCCAGGATGTCGGATGAATGAGACGGTGGCATAAACAGGCTTATACCAGCATGGTGTAGACTAAAGACTCAGCAGTAGAAGGGATATGAGACAGTGACCCAGTCAGGCTTATACCAGCATGGTGTAGACTAAAGACTCAGCAGTAGAAGGGATATGAGACAGTGACCCAGTCAGGCTTATACCAGCATGGTGTAGACTAAAGACTCAGCAGTAGAAGGGATATGAGACAGTGACACAGTCAGGCTTATACCAGCATGGTGTCGACATACAGTAATAGTAACTTCACACACACTGCTAGTACTTATTACATAAGTTGTTACAGTTCGGCTTTTCTCTCTCTCTTACACACGCAAGCATGCACACACACAGACACACACAATATCTTTCTTAGGGAAATAACACTGAATTGAAACCATGAAAAATAAAGTGATCAGTTAGGAGTTTAAGAGAAGAACAACAGAGATTGAACATTGTTTTTATATTTTCACATCTCTTCAACAGGTCAACATGCCTCCCACGACACCGTATGCTGGCAAGTTCAGTACCAGCACTTATAACAACAACATTCATCTCCACAAATACCACCAGCCCATGGAAGTGAGCTACGGGGACATGTGCTACCATGACAACAGTCTTGTTTCTGGCTCCCTGGAGGCCCTAATACAACATTTAGTTCCCACAGTGGACTACTACCCTGACGTGAGTGCTATCTCTGCTCCAAGAACAACAACAACATAAAACATGAACAATGGAATCATACAAACATATTTGGGGTTATGATAGGGTAAAAACAGGCTCAATGCATTAGAAGTTCCATTCTTCAAGAACATGATGCTGTTATCTCTGGTCCAATACGATCTCTCAGGGGGACTCTAATGACAACAACAAAAACATCAATTATGGACTTTTATTATGGACAAATAGAATACAGCTATATTCTGTGTTGTGTGTACTAATGAAGTCCATAAAGCATTCATACGTTCTATCCTTCAAGAACGAATGGGTACAGTATACAGTATATCATCAGCTGATTTCACAACTGAATAGCAGGAAATGTGCCAGTATGTGCTGGCTTTATGCTGGGTTGATACTGGCTTTATGCTGGGTTGATACTGGCTTTATGCTGGGTTGATACTGGGTTTATGCTGTGTTGATACTGGGTTTATGCTGAGTTGATACTGGCTTTATGCTGGGTTGATACTGGCTTTATGCTGGGTTGATACTGGGTTTATGCTGAGTTGATACTGGCTTTATGCTGGGTTGATACTGGCTTTATGCTGGGTTGATACTGGCTTTATGCTGGGTTGATACTGGCTTTATGCTGGGTTGATACTGGCTTTATGCTGGGTTGATACTGGCTTTATGCTGGGTTGATACTGGCTTTATGCTGAGTTGATACTGGCTTTATGCTGGGTTGATACTGGCTTTATGCTGAGTTGATACTGGCTTTATGCTGGGTTGATACTGGCTTTATGCTGGGTTGATACTGGCTTTATGCTGGGTTGATACTGGCTTTATGCTGGGTTGATACTGGGTTTATGCTGGGTTGATACTGGCTTTATGCTGGGTTGATACTGGCTTTATGCTGAGTTGATACTGGCTTTATGCTGGCTTTATGCTGGGTTGATACTGGGTTTATTCTGGGTTGATACTGGGTTTATGCTGAGTTGATACTGGCTTTATGCTGGGTTGATACTGGCTTTATGCTGGGTTGATACTGGGTTTATGCTGGGTTGATACTGGCTTTATGCTGGGTTGATACTGGCTTTATGCTGAGTTGATACTGAGTTTATGCTGGGTTGATACTGAGTTTATGCTGAGTTGATACTGGGTTTATGCTGGGTTGATACTGGGTTTATGCTGGGTTGATACTGAGTTGATACTGGGTTGATACTGGGTTTATGCTGGGTTGATACTGGCTTTATGCTGTGTTGATACTGGCTTTATGCTGGGTTGATACTGGGTTGATACCGGGTTGATACTGAGTTTATGCTGGGTTGATACTGAGTTTATGCTGGGTTGATACTGGGTTTATGCTGAGTTTATGCTGAGTTGATACTGAGTTGATACTGGGTTTATGCTGAGTTGATACTGAGTTTATGCTGGGTTTATGCTGAGTTGATACTGGGTTTATGCTGAGTTGATACTGAGTTGATACTGAGTTGATACTGGGTTGATACTGAGTTGATACTGGGTTTATGCTGAGTTGATACTGAGTTTATGCTGAGTTGATACTGAGTTTATGCTGGGTTTATGCTGAGTTGATACTGAGTTTATGCTGAGTTTATGCTGAGTTGATACTGAGTTTATGCTGAGTTGATACTGAGTTGATACTGGGTTTATGCTGAGTTGATACTGAGTTTATGCTGGGTTTATGCTGAGTTGATACTGGGTTTATGCTGAGTTGATACTGAGTTTATGCTGAGTTGATACTGAGTTTATGCTGGGTTTATGCTGAGTTGATACTGGGTTTATGCTGAGTTGATACTGAGTTTATGCTGAGTTTATGCTGAGTTGATACTGAGTTTATGCTGTGTTTATGCTGAGTTGATACTGGGTTTATGCTGAGTTGATACTGGCTTTATGCTGGGTTGATACTGTGTTTATGCTGGGTTGATACTGGCTTTATGCTGGGTTGATACTGGGTTGATACCGGGTTGATACTGAGTTGATACTGGGTTGATACTGGGTTTATGCTGGGTTGATACTGAGTTGATACTGGGTTGATACTGGGTTTATGCTGGGTTGATACTGGCTTTATGCTGTGTTGATACTGGGTTGATACTGGGTTTATGCTGGGTTGATACTGGGTTTATGCTGTGTTGATACTGGCTTTATGCTGGGTTGATACTGGGTTTATGCTGGGTTGATACTGAGTTTATGCTGGGTTGATACTGGGTTTATGCTGAGTTGATACTGGGTTGATACTGGGTTTATGCTGGGTTGATGCTGGGTTTATGCTGTGTTGATACTGGCTTTATGCTGGGTTGATACTGGGTTTATGCTGGGTTGATACTGAGTTTATGCTGGGTTGATACTGGCTTTATGCTGAGTTGATACTGGGTTTATGCTGTGTTGATACTGAGTTTATGCTGGGTTGATACTGGGTTTATGCTGAGTTGATACTGTGTTTATGCTGGGTTGATACTGGGTTGATACTGGGTTGATACTGGGTTGATACTGGGTTGATACTGGGTTTATGCTGTGTTGATACTGGGTTTATGCTGTGTTGATACTGTGTTTATGCTGGGTTGATACTGGGTTGATACTGGGTTGATACTGGGTTGATACTGGGTTGATACTGGGTTTATGCTGGGTTGATACTGAGTTGATACTGGGTTGATACTGGGTTTATGCTGGGTTGATACTGGCTTTATGCTGGGTTGATACTGGGTTGATACCGGGTTGATACTGAGTTTATGCTGGGTTGATACTGAGTTTATGCTGGGTTGATACTGAGTTGATACTGAGTTGATACTGGGTTTATGCTGAGTTGATACTGGGTTTATGCTGGGTTGATACTGGGTTTATGCTGGGTTTATGCTGAGTTGATACTGGGTTTATGCTGGGTTTATGCTGAGTTGATACTGAGTTGATACTGAGTTGATACTGGGTTTATGCTGAGTTGATACTGAGTTTATGCTGGGTTTATGCTGAGTTGATACTGGGTTTATGCTGAGTTGATACTGAGTTTATGCTGAGTTGATACTGAGTTGATACTGAGTTGATACTGGGTTTATGCTGAGTTGATACTGAGTTTATGCTGGGTTTATGCTGAGTTGATACTGGGTTTATGCTGAGTTGATACTGAGTTTATGCTGAGTTTATGCTGAGTTGATACTGAGTTGATACTGGGTTTATGCTGAGTTGATACTGAGTTTATGCTGAGTTGATACTGAGTTGATACTGGGTTTATGCTGAGTTGATACTTAGTTTATGCTGAGTTGATACTGAGTTGATACTGAGTTGATACTGGGTTTATGCTGAGTTGATACTGAGTTTATACTGAGTTTATGCTGAGTTGATACTGAGTTGATACTGGGTTTATGCTGAGTTGATACTGAGTTTATGCTGAGTTGATACTGAGTTGATACTGGGTTTATGCTGAGTTGATACTGAGTTCATGCTGAGTTGATACTGAGTTGATACTGAGTTTATGCTGAGTTGATACTGGGTTGATACTGAGTTGATACTGAGTTTATGCTGGGTTTATGCTGAGTTGATACTGAGTTTATGCTGAGTTTATGCTGAGTTGATACTGAGTTGATACTGGGTTTATGCTGAGTTGATACTGGGTTTATGCTGAGTTGATACTGAGTTTATGCTGAGTTTATGCTGAGTTGATACTGAGTTTATGCTGGGTTTATGCTGAGTTTATGCTGGGTTGATACTGGGTTTATGCTGAGTTGATACTGGGTTTATGCTGGGTTGATACTGGGTTTATGCTGAGTTGATACTGGGTTTATGCTGGGTTGATACTGGGTTTATGCTGAGTTTATGCTGAGTTGATACTGAGTTTATGCTGGGTTTATGCTGAGTTTATGCTGGGTTGATACTGGGTTTATGCTGAGTTGATACTGGGTTTATGCTGGGTTGATACTGGGTTTATGCTGAGTTGATACTGAGTTTATGCTGGGTTTATGCTGAGTTTATGCTGGGTTGATACTGGGTTTATGCTGAGTTGATACTGGGTTTATGCTGGGTTGATACTGGGTTTATGCTGAGTTGATACTGAGTTTATGCTGGGTTTATGCTGAGTTGATACTGGGTTTATGCTGGGTTTATGCTGAGTTGATACTGGGTTTATGCTGGGTTTATGCTGAGTTGATACTGAGTTATACTGAGTTGATACTGGGTTTATGCTGAGTTGATACTGAGTTTATGCTGGGTTTATGCTGAGTTGATATTGGGTTTATGCTGGGTTTATGCTGAGTTTATGCTGAGTTGATACTGAGTTTATGCTGGGTTTATGCTGAGTTGATACTGGGTTTATGCTGAGTTGATACTGAGTTTATGCTGAGTTGATACTGAGTTTATGCTGGGTTTATGCTGAGTTGATACTGGGTTTATGCTGAGTTGATACTGAGTTTATGCTGAGTTGATACTGAGTTGATACTGAGTTGATACTGGGTTTATGCTGAGTTGATACTGAGTTTATGCTGAGTTGATACTGAGTTTATGCTGGGTTTATGCTGAGTTGATACTGGGTTTATGCTGAGTTTATGCTGAGTTGATACTGAGTTGATACTGGGTTTATGCTGAGTTGATACTGAGTTTATGCTGAGTTGATACTGAGTTGATACTGGGTTTATGCTGAGTTGATACTGGGTTTATGCTGGGTTGATACTGGGTTTATGCTGAGTTTATGCTGAGTTGATACTGAGTTTATGCTGGGTTTATGCTGAGTTTATGCTGGGTTGATACTGGGTTTATGCTGAGTTGATACTGGGTTTATGCTGGGTTGATACTGGGTTTATGCTGAGTTGATACTGAGTTTATGCTGGGTTTATGCTGAGTTTATGCTGGGTTGATACTGGGTTTATGCTGAGTTGATACTGGGTTTATGCTGAGTTGATACTGGGTTTATGCTGAGTTTATGCTGGGTTGATACTGTGTTTATGCTGGGTTGATACTGGCTTCATGCTGGGTTGATACTGGGTTGATACCGGGTTGATACTGAGTTGATACTGGGTTGATACTGGGTTTATGCTGGGTTGATACTGAGTTGATACTGGGTTGATACTGGGTTTATGCTGGGTTGATACTGGCTTTATGCTGTGTTGATACTGGGTTGATACTGGGTTTATGCTGGGTTGATACTGGGTTTATGCTGTGTTGATACTGGCTTTATGCTGGGTTGATACTGGGTTTATGCTGGGTTGATACTGAGTTTATGCTGGGTTGATACTGGGTTTATGCTGAGTTGATACTGGGTTGATACTGGGTTTATGCTGGGTTGATACTGGGTTTATGCTGTGTTGATACTGGCTTTATGCTGGGTTGATACTGGGTTTATGCTGGGTTGATACTGAGTTTATGCTGGGTTGATACTGGCTTTATGCTGAGTTGATACTGGGTTTATGCTGTGTTGATACTGAGTTTATGCTGGGTTGATACTGGGTTTATGCTGAGTTGATACTGTGTTTATGCTGGGTTGATACTGGGTTGATACTGGGTTGATACTGGGTTTATGCTGTGTTGATACTGGGTTTATGCTGTGTTGATACTGAGTTTATGCTGGGTTGATACTGGGTTTATGCTGAGTTGATACTGGGTTGATACTGGGTTTATGCTGAGTTGATACTGGGTTTATGCTGAGTTGATACTGAGTTGATACTGGGTTTATGCTGAGTTGATACTGGGTTTATGCTGGGTTGATACCGGGTTTATGCTGTGTTGATACCGGGTTTATGCTGAGTTGATACTGGGTTTATTCTGGGTTGATACTGGGTTGATACTGGCTTTATGCTGTGTTGATACTGGCTTTATGCTGTGTTGATACTGGCTTTATTCTGGGTTGATACTGGGTTTATTCTGAGGTGATACTGGGTTTATTCTGGGGTGATACTGGCTTTATGCTGTGTTGATACTGGCTTTATGCTGTGTTGATACTGGCTTTATTCTGGGTTGATACTGGGTTTATTCTGAGGTGATACTGGGTTTATGCTGTGTTGATACTGGGTTTATTCTGGGGTGATACTGGGTTTATTCTGGGGTGATACTGGCTTTATGCTGTGTTGATACTGGCTTTATGCTGTGTTGATACTGGCTTTATTCTGGGTTGATACTGGGTTTATTCTGAGGTGATACTGGGTTTATGCTGTGTTGATACTGGGTTTATTCTGGGGTGATACTGGGTTTATTCTGGGGTGATACTGGCTTTATGCTGGGTTGATACTGGGTTTATTCTGGGGTGATACTGGCTTTATGCTGGGTTGATACTGGGTTTATTCTGGGGTGATACTGGCTTTATGCTGGGTTGATACTGGGTTGATGACAACATGAGTTGTTGTTGATTATATTTTGTCTTGTTCTCCATCAGAGGTCCTACGTCTTCACTTTCCTGCTGAGTTCCCGTCTCTTCCTCCACCCCTACGAGCTCATGTCTCGACTTTGTCACCTGTGTGTGGAGCAGCATCGATCTGGAGACCTGCTGCTTGATAAGGTAGCTAACAGACACACACGCATGCATACACAGACAAACACGCAGACACAACCCTGCAGGAACGCACACACAAACACACAGCGCAGACACACACACACACACACACAGTTGTTCTTAACAACCAGGAGTGGACACCACCTCTTTACAGTCTGTCTCACACTGGCATGTCTTTCTCCTTGTTGTCCTCAGATCAGAATACGGGACCTTGCTCCAAAGATCGTGCAGCTGCTGACTGAGTGGACAGAGACGTTTCCTTATGACTTCAGAGATGAGAGGATGATGCACTGCCTGAAAGAGATGAGCCATCATCTGGCCAGAGGAGATGAGGTCAGCCCCCTGACATAACCTTTAACTGACTGACTCATTAGAGATGACAATAGACGTGACATCAGACATCTAATTTGACCAGTTACAGTTGAGTTTGACATCAGACATCTAATTTGACCAGTTACAGTTGAGTTTGACATCAGACACCTTATTTAGACACCTACTCATTCAAGGGTTTTTCTTTATTTTTACAATTTTCTACATTGTAGAATAGTAGTGAAGACATCAAAACTATAAAATAACACATATGTAATCATGTAGTAACCAAAAAAGTGTTAAACAAATCAAAATATATTTTGAGGAAAAGAATCCTGCAACAACAGGAAATGTTAATTATTACGTGGATAATTAATGAACATTTTTGTAAGGGAAAATCAAGTCTGAAATTTCAAAGTGGAAATTACAAACTTCAGAAGCCTTTTAAAACCTCAAATACACTACAAGTTTTAAATGTCACGCCCTGGCCGTAGAGAGCCTTTTTATTTCTCTATTTGGTTAGGTCGGGGTGTGATTTGGGTGGACATTCTAGTTTTTCTATTTCTTTGTTGGCCAGTATGGGTCCCAATCAGAGGCAGCTGTCTATTGTTGTCTCTGATTGGGGATCATACTTAGGCAGCCTTTTTTCCCCACCTTAGTTTGTGGGATCTTGTTTATGCATCGTTGCCGTCTAGCCCTGCAGAACTTTACGTTCGGTTTTGTATTTTGTTGTTTTGTCGGAGTTCAGTATTAAAAATCATGAACACTTTCCACGCTGCGCTTTGGTCTCATTCATCTAACATTAAGATCTTACATCTAAGTATATGATATCTATAGATATTGATTTTCCTTCCTGTTTGTGCTGAACTAGAATATGTAGAAATATATTATTATATTTTACATTTCATATCCTCTTTCCGTTGTGTTCAGTACATAACTTGAGCTCCTCTTTACGTTGTTATATCAGTATGCGTACAGTACAGTCTCAATTGGCAGTTTATTATGTACACCCATCTAGTACTGGGTCAGACCCCCCTTTGCCTCCAAAACAGCCTGAATTCTTTGGGGCATGAATTCTATAAGGTGTGGCGTTCAAACGTTGCTCAATTGGTATCAAGGGCCTGTGTGTGGAGCAGCATCATGCTGCTTACGCCAAATCCTGACTCTGCCATCGGCATGACGCATCAGGAACCAGGATTCATTGGACCAGGCTATGTTTTTCCACTCCTCAATTGTCCAGTGTTGTTGATCGCGTGCCAACTGGAGCCGCATCTTGTTTTTAGCTGATAGGAGTGGAACCCGGTGTGGTCGTCTGCTGCAATATCCCATCTGTGATAAGGACCGACGAGTTGTGTGTTCCAAGATTCTATTCTGCACACCACTGTTGTACTGCACCGTTATTGCCTGTTTGTGGCAGGCCTGTTAGCTTGCAAGATTCTTGCTATTCTCTTTAGACTTCTCATCAACGAGCTGTTTTCGCCCACAGGACTGCCACTGACTGGATGTTTTTTGTTTGTTTCACCATTCTCTGTAAACCGTAGACACTTGTGTGTGAAAAGCCCAGGAAGCAATCGAACAGTAACTGAATACCTTGATGCCTGTCTGCCTGCTTTATATAGCAAGCCACGGGCCATGTGACTCACTGTCTGTAGGAGCAAACCATTTTCATGATCTGGGGGGTGTAACTAATAAACTGGCCACTGAGTGTAGGTAGATTAACTCTACCTACATGTACATACTACCTCAACTAACCGGTGCCCCCACACATTGACTCTGTACCGGCAACCCCTGTATATATTGTTATTTTTTTTACTGCTGCTCTTTAATTACTTGTTACTTTTATCTCTTATTCTTATCCGTATTTTTTTTTAAACTGCACTGTCGGTTAGGGGCTTGTAAGTAAGCATTTCACTGTAAGGTCTAAAACAGTTGTATTCTGCGCATGTGACTAATAACATTTGATTTGATTTCTCTCTTGATGATGTTTTATATCAGTACTCATCTCTCTCTATGATGTTTTATATCAGTACTCTTCTCTCTATGATGTTTTATATCAGTACTCATATCTCTATGATGTTTTATATCAGTACTCATCTCTCTCTATGATGTTTTATATCAGTACTCATATCTCTATGATGTTTTATATCAGTACTCATCTCTCTATGATGTTTTATATCAGTACTCATCTCTCTATGATGTTTTATATCAGTACTCATATCTCTATGATGTTTTATATCAGTACTCATATCTCTATGATGTTTTATATCAGTACTCATCTCTCTCTATGATGTTTTATATCAGTACTCATCTCTCTATGATGTTTTATATCAGTACTCATATCTCTATGATGTTTTATATCAGTACTCATCTCTCTATGATGTTTTATATCAGTACTCATCTCTCTGATGTTTATATCAGTACTCATATCTCTCTATGATGTTTTATATCAGTACTCATCTCTCTATGATGTTTTATATCAGTACTCATATCTCTATGATGTTTTATATCAGTACTCATCTCTCTCTATGATGTTTTATATCAGTACTCATATCTCTATGATGTTTTATATCAGTACTCATATCTCTATGATGTTTTATATCAGTACTCATCTCTCTCTATGATGTTTTATATCAGTACTCATCTCTCTATGATGTTTTATATCAGTACTCATCTCTCTATGATGTTTTATATCAGTACTCATATCTCTATGATGTTTTATATCAGTACTCATATCTCTATGATGTTTTATATCAGTACTCATATCTCTATGATGTTTTATATCAGTACTCATATCTCTCTATGATGTTTTATATCAGTACTCATATCTCTATGATGTTTTATATCAGTACGCATATCTCTGATGTTTATATCAGTACTCATATCTCTATGATGGTTTATATCAGTACTCATATCTCTATGATGTTTATATCAGTACTCACATCTCAATGATGGTGTATATCAGTACTCATATCTCTCTATGATGTTTTATATCAGTACTCATATCTCTCTATGATGTTTTATATCAGTACTCATATCTCTCTATGATGTTTTATATCAGTACTCATATCTCTCTATGATGTTTTATATCAGTACTCATATCTCTCTATGATGTTTTATATCAGTACTCATGGCGGGCCATGCAGCAGATGACTCAGCGGTTGATCCAGAGATTGGCGGCTCTGGGTCAGTATGAGGAGGCGATCGCCACGCTCAACGCCTCCGCAGCAGAGAGACCCACCGCTCTGAAGGCCAAGCAGCAGAACGGACATCGGAATGATGTCCTCAGTATCTGTGATGATGCCTTTATACTAGCCCAGCAGCTCACACACATTGAACTGGTGAGGAGAGATTATATTGTACCTTCTAGACATGTGGTGTTCAGAGAAGTTGAAACTGAATGGCATTTCTGTTTGAATTAGAAGTTATTGTTAACTTAAAAAAGTAACGTGAATGTAAGAATATTGAGTTTATACCTTATGATTTTTCCAATTCCAGGACAGACTGAGTTTTATTGGACCAGAGGAGTTCATCCAAGCCTTTGGTGTGAAAGATCCCCTGGTTAACCATAAGGTAGGCCTGGTCCACTACCGTGTACATAACATAGTCCACTACCGTGTACATAACATGGTCCACTATCATGTACATAACATGGTCCACTACCTTCCACTGGTTGCATAAGAGACCATATGTCAGTCATTAGGGGGAGGTTACCGAATGTGTTGTGGCTGACTATCATTGTGTTAGCCTGTTAACAATCATCAACAGAGTACATCACAACAAGTAGCCAAGAACTGACTGAGAGAAACAACTCTAGACCACATTAATTTTACAAGAAAATTAACAGAATTCACTGGATTGCTCCCACAGCAGTTTAATGTTGTAATTCAGCTAGATAATAAGTTGAAAAGTAACCATGAACTTTCTTTCCCCCTCAGAGTTTCTTCCGAAAACGCAAGACTACTAACCTGGAGGCCTATGTAGCTTGGTTTAACAGACTCAGCTACCTGGTGGCTACTGAAATTTGCATGGTGAGTGCTCTCTGTCTTTCTTACTTACGTTCTGTCTCTCTCTCTTGCTCTCGCTCTTTAGCTCTCTGTCTCTGTCTCTCTCCCCACAACCATTCTCTTTCTGTCATCCATTCTTTGTGACTCTGTTCCCATGGTTTTGTGTTTTTCTTCCTTCCAGCCTGTAAAGAAGAAGCATAGAGCCCGGGCCTTGGAGTTCTTCATAGATGTGGCTAGAGAATGCTATAACATCGGCAACTTCAACTCACTCATGGCCATCATCAGTAAGTTACAATACAGGGCTCTAGAATAATTTCTATATTCTGCAATAGTATGCTAAGAATTGGAATTTCAGTTTACTTCCTGAATTTCCTGAATTGAAATGGAATTGATCCCCAAACCCTGAATTTAAATGGAATTGATCCCCAAACCCTGGTCTCTTCTCCCCATAGGCGGAATGAACATGAGTCCTGTGTCCCGACTGAAGAAGACCTGGAGCAAAGTCAACACAGACAAGTTTGACATACTGGAGCACCAAATGGACCCTTCCAGTAACTTCAGCAACTACCGTACTGCCCTGCGAGGAGCCACCCAGAGGTCTATTACAGCACACAGCAACCAGGAGAAAATAGTCATTCCATTCTTCAGCCTTCTCATCAAGGACATCTACTTCCTCAATGAGGGATGTGCCAGCCGACTACCCAACGGTCATGTGAACTTTGAGGTGAGTCTTACTGTAATGTACGAGATGCATTATTGTTGGGGTTATTGATAATGACAATACTAATCTTCTACTATGCTTTTAGTAGTGGGCAAAAGGGTGTTGTTGTCAATATTGTTCATTTCCTGTTTCTCTATAGAAACTGTGGGACCTGGCGAAGCAGGTCAGTGAGTTCCTGGTGTGGCGTCAGGTGATGTGTCCCTTTGAGAGAGACAGGAAGATCCTCCAATACCTGGTCACTACACCTGTCTTTACCGAGGATGAGCTGCACTTGGCCTCCTATGAGACCGAAGGTCCAGAGAACCACCTGGAAAAGGACAGTCGAAGGTCTCTCAGGTGTGTAACTTTACTTTAGTTCACTTTACTAACTTAATGTCAACTTCAATCAAGGTTTTGCACTCATACACGGCACAGTTTTTATTTAAATAATACCATTGTGTGATGTGTCCTGTGTTTCAGGACATCCCTACTGCATAGAGAGCATCGTTGAGTGACGGTCATGAGTGTGACACTGGGCGATCCTCTTTTGCTACGAGAGGCTCACAGTTGACAGGGTCTGGAAGATTAAGATTTTCACAAAGGATGGGGAGAATAACTGTTTCAAGCATTCAGATTAATGATGCCTCCTATGGCTGGAGAACTGAAAATCCTGCCTCTCGCACTGTACATTAACAGATGATTCATTTGTAACTTGTCTACCCACACAGTATTACAGTTCTTTTACAGATGATTCATTTGTAACATGTCTACCCACACAGTATGACAGTTATTTTTTATACCAATGGGTCGAAATGGTTACTGGTGATTTTCTAAGCTTTTCTGAAGTGGCATGAGCTTGTTGCTGGTTGGCTTGCTCAGTGTTCTTAAAATGTAATCTATTTTTCTTTTATGTTTTTGTTCTTAGTAAATTATGTGATTGGAATGTCATAAATTACTTAAATATTTGTGCTGAACATAAAAAAATGCTCATCTTTGGTGAAAGGAATATGACCCAATAGCCTGTGAATAGTTAACTCTGTTTTTAAATGTTTTTGTATCATGTGTTTGTTTACCTTACAGAAATGACTTTTTATAAATATTTTATTTTTATGTATTCTCATCTTTTTTTTTACGGTTTGGTTTTGTATCGTGTATATTTTGTTTGCCCCCCCCCCCCCCCCCCATGTGTTACTTATCAGGGTACTCTATATGAAGTTCTTATGAAATAATAGGTATATTTTTCTTTCAAAATAAAATTGAAAAATTGAAGCGAGTTTTTTTTCTGTCCCTGTAAATAGCTCTCTGGCACCATCTAGTGTTCGCAACTGACCTTACAATCAAGTCATAACACCTCAAATATTGCAATTTGTGTGGAACACAAGCATTTGATGTAAAAGAATGGAAAAATATATGGCATTCAAAAAATGACACATTTTACAGAATTCTGAGAAAATGTCATCGTCTTGATAATTTACATTATTATAATTAACATCGTTTGTTTTAGTTCTCCAATTAGTATCTTCATCAATATGATGACACATTCAAATATCAAGATCTTACCAATGATAATAACTAATTGAACTGAACTCATGTGTGAGAGGTCAAGTGTCCCGCAAGGTGATGGCGTTGTCTGAAGACCTCGTAGATGCATGACTTGAGCCTCTCCTCTCTCGCCCTTG
Source organism: Oncorhynchus mykiss (assembly GCF_057628025.1). Classification (NCBI taxonomy): domain Eukaryota; kingdom Metazoa; phylum Chordata; class Actinopteri; order Salmoniformes; family Salmonidae; genus Oncorhynchus; species Oncorhynchus mykiss. Next base: position 14,359,675 of record NC_143033.1, on the reverse strand, counting down.
CTGCTGTTGTTTCACCCCAGACCCTGACTCTGTGGCGTCCACCGCCCTCTTGTGGTGGGACCTCATTGTTGCACCAGGTCTGAGGTCAGGCGGAAGGAGACGTTGCATTTGGCACACCAGTTCTGAGCCGTCAGGCAGAGGGGCGAGAGCCGTGAGAAGGAGGGGGACAGGAGCACCGGGGATAGGGTAATCTGGGGGTGGGATCAGCCTGTGGTCCTGGTCCAGAGAGCTGCTGGGCTGTATAGAGGGCGCCTCTGTTTCGAAACACCCTGGGTCGGTGGAGATCAGTAGTAAAGGGAGTGATTGAAGTTTAAGCCCTCCCAAGCAGGGGGGTACTCTGGGGAAAGAAAACAGAGCGTGGGGGCTGGGAGAAGTTACTCCTCCTGTTCTCAGACAGAGACCTGGCTGAAGGCAGAGGTGACAGTCACTACCGGGCTGGATGCTCTGGTTCCTTAGGCTGGATGAAGATCTGAGGTCTTCAGGCCAAGAACCGTGTAAGTGTAGTTGGGTTGCTCTGTCTTTGGTGATGTTGTTCTTGTTGATGTTACTGGACAGGTGACGGGAGACTGGGCTGGGTTGTCTTTTCATGGTCAAAGTACAGTATCCTGTGTCCAGTGGATCCTGCGTTATCACCAGATGCTGGCTCACTGCACCTGTCCTCCTCTACCTCTGTGCGTTTCCCTATGAGGGAACCTCTAGTCTCAGAGTCCCTGGTGCTGGAAGACCCTGTCTTAATATTATCCATATCCCGGGCTAAGTTATGGAAGTCTGTTGCAGGTTTGCTATCCAGTGGACTTGTTTCTGGACGGCTCTGTTTGAAGGCAGGAGCAGGAAGGGAGTCAGGTTTCGCATGGTCAGTGTTGCTTTGACCAGGTTTGGTGCTGTGGCTGTTTGGTTGTCTCTGTGTGCAGAACTCAGTCTCAAAGCATTGGTTACAGTTGGCACATGTGTACGGACCAGTACCTGGTTATAGAGATGGATATGGATTAATATCACTTTATTCTGACAATATTGCTTGACATAAACCTTTGCCAATACTGTTTAAATTGTACAAATGTAATGAATAAATATAGTTTGATGTCCTTATTTATGTATAATTGCAGTCAGTATTAAAATCATGAAAATTGATATGAACAATGTGTATCTACAATGTAATAGATCATATTTTATTACTATGTAATAACACATTCATAGAGTATGTAGACACACCTTTGCTTTGTATCTGCAGTGGGTTTAGGAGAAGAAGCTTGGCCAGGTCTTTCCCGTACCACACCAACCGCTCCTCTTCCTTCTGGGTCGTCCTGAGGGCCCTAAAGAATAGGTGTCCGTTCTTCACATAGTGCTCCAGGTTCTGTTCTTCAGCGCTCCAGGCTGACTGGACCAGCCGCAGCCACATTGGACCATCAATGCGCTGAGGCGTCTGCCTGTGTAGCCAAATAGAAACGGGTCTCTGTCATACAAAAACAAGTAAAATACACAACTTTACTACCTGAAAGGTTCGATGCATTTCAAACAATGATGCGGGCATGAGAAACTTGCCAACCATTGGTTTGGAACACATTATTTTCAGACGCACGGATTTGGTACGTGTTCTCACCCTCAAAATGTATGGTGCCGTTCTTCGGTCCATAGACTTGAGAGCAGTGAAGGCGATGCTGTCATAAACGGATGTGTGTTTCAGCTCATACGGTCCAAAAACGGCGTTCTCGGGAACGTCGTAGGAGTACGGACGCGCGTAAAAATGTCAGTTATCCATCGTTGCTGAGCTCTCGCCTCTGCGTTCCAAAATAGTTTCGACAGAATATCTGCCTCCAGGGTCTCCTGATAAACATTTAATTTATATTATTAGGCTAACAATTGAGAATACATCATTTTAAAATGAGTTTGGCAAACGCCAAAGAAACCGTGCGTAAACCACTCTAAATCCAAAACAATACAAAAAAATCGACGATAAGGTTTGCTCTTCACCTATTTGCACTGTCCTTGCGTTTATTATACAGCGCGCGGTTTCTTGTAGATGCCCACCAACACCTGCAATGGGACTGGTCTACTGGAGGAGCTGGTTTTGTAATCTAGTCTAATCTGTACAATGAGATTTGACAGTTCTCCGCTCCTCCTTTATCCTCTTGTTAGCTAGGTTACATGAATGATCTCTGACAATCGGAGAGTGTCGGTGGACAGTCTAAAGAGGTCATGGGTGTCAGGGGCCAGTGTAGAAGAAGTCAATTTCGATTGGATATTGAATTCATGACATTTGGTAAATAGGGACGAAATATAGTGTATTTAGGTGACGGTGGGTGATGTTCTGGTGTGCATGCCCCGAGGCCACGACGACAAACGCGTGTGTGTGCCATAAACGCGCTTTTCTGCTACCTCAGGCGATAGAGAAACCCTGGTTTTTGATGGATCACGCCAACGTTGGAATTCACTCTACACAGTATTCTAATGAGTGATGTCCATATTGTCACGTCCACAATGGCATGGACATTAGAATCAGTCGAATTGAAGTTTTCAAACGAAACAATGTTTTTGTTCAGTGTGTGGAATGAAATAAAAAGTTATATCCACGTCTTTCTATGGTTTGGCTATAATTAATTTGGTATCAAGCTTCAAATAAAGTTTGGTTGATGAACTGAAATAGTTACCTAAATTGTTAATTTAACAAAACATGTTGTCACCTGCTGTCTCCCCAACGCTGGTGAGCGAGCGATAGAGGTAAAAAATAAAGGTAAAAAAAGAAATAGGGTTCGAAGTGTCCGGATATCTTGCGCATGCCCACTTCAGATGGGATGGTACAGTATCCGCGGTGATGCGACCGGCCAAATCATTTTATTCTCTCAATTCAGACAATGTATAGTTAACAACTATGCGAGTGGCAAGGACAATCATCGGTATTTACAAAGACATATGCTAGTAACATGTCGCGTAAAAGTAATGTCAGTTTCTTGTCCATTTTTTCGTTGGAAAATCAGTCAGTCTTGAGCCTTGATTTATCTTGTTTAACATACAAGGAAGCGCATGTAAGGTAGACAGTGAAATGTGCAAAATATAATTGAGAAAATATGATTTTTATCAAGGCAATGATCCTCAACGGACAAGGGATTGTATTTCTTCTTTCCTTTCTAATAAACACATTATTTTGTCAAAGCGAAGAGGCATCTTGCCATGGAGCTTTTGATATTTATTTCGTTTTAGATAGGTAAGTAGCCTAGCCTCTAAACTAAATGGAAGATGTCGTTGATATGAACGTGACTTCTTGTTCTATTTTTTTTATGTTGAAGTATCTTGTATCAACATAATTCAATAGCATCTATCAGGTGTCAGAGTGCACGCATCAAACATTTTATTATCATTTTATGTGTGTGAAAAAAAACAAATGTGTAACAAGCAGTCAAAATGCTAATGTGAATGGTATTAAAATGACTAATGTTCTTTTTCAGTCTGTATAGTCCTCGTATGGGTTTGTTTGGTTCAGAGAGTTTCATTGTGTGCTCTACAGGTCTGGTAGTGTGTATGATAACTGGGGAGAGATCTATGAGTTTGTGGAGCAGCTCACCAACCGCTTTGTGAGGTAAACTGTCTATGCTCTCAGGTCAAGCTCTCTATGAAGTTAAATGTGCCTTGAACATGTCACTATCCATCAGGACAAAACCCACACAACTCTCTCTCTCCCTTTCTCTCATGATACAAGTTTTCAGTATATTGATTGAATGAGCCCCTTTTATCAATGATTTACCAAGGGCATGTTTTCACAGCTGGAATCAATAGATAAACTGTAGTAAACACGGTCCTGTGAAAGTGGGGCATATCTTTATCGAACAGAAGCCTAGGCATTTAACATTAAGTAGGTCCACCGAACACTAGGATACTGCATGCCTGGGATTATTTTTAAACTTAATAATGGGGTACTAAATTTAACTCCACAAAACATTCGGCACATCTGGCTGTGGTGGCAACTGGTGTATAATTGTAGGCTAATGTAGAAAAAAATGGTTAGCCCCAAAGGGTGTGGGGAATAGGGCTAAGTAAAGCTACTGTTACTGTAGTCTTTTAAATACAAAATGACCAGTCATTGCTGGAGTTAATCTGCTTCTGCATCTTCTTGGGTGTTTAATCCCGTTTATCCCCTTGTGTATCTGTGTTTGTTCTAGTCCAAAGATGAGAGTTTCCTTCATAGTTTTCTCATCTAGAGCGGAGGTGATTCTACCACTAACTGGAGACAGGTACTACAACAGTAAACATATTTCACCTAACGAGACAGCACACACACTCTCTCGCGGTACACATCATCTCTCAGATAATATAGGACCTAAAATGCATATTCCTTTGTAGGTATGAAATAGAGGAAGGCTTGAAAAAGTTAAGTGAAATCAGACCAGCTGGTGAAACATACATGCACGAAGGAATGAAAGTGGTATGAAGTTTTGATTCATAGCAGTTATATATATTTTTGTAGTTGTACTGTATGTGTTGTCCATTAAAACATGGCTTCCTACATGTAGGCTTCAGAGCAGATAAAGGCCCAGGTCACACGGTCATCCAGCATCATCATCGCTCTGACTGATGGGAAACTGGAGGTCTATCCCTATGAACTGACAGTAGAGGAGGTAATGTCATTATAATAGACTGTGATGAGCAATAACATAGTACTTACTTTGCTTTGAGTTCTTACTTGTACACAGCTATTTTCCATAAATTCATCTATTGGTCCTCTCTTTTTGTTTCAGGCTAACGCGGCCAGGGAGTTTGGTGCTAGAGTGTACTGTGTCGGTGTGAAGGACTTTGATGAGAGACAGGTATGATTTTGAAGTCTCACTTTATCAATGGTAGGCTGGAGAAGCAGTCACAAACTGCACACAGCCATGCACAAACAGTATCCCTGCTGAAATATTTGTTTACATTGAAATCTGTTGGATAAGCATGCACAATGCTGTAACAGCTGATTGATATTGATAACATAGTGAAAGGAAAATGAGAGTACCAGTTTAATGATTTGATCGTCTGTCCCTCTCAGCGAGCGTTAGCAGTCTGGACAGGAAGTCCGTTGTACTGTAATCATCTAATAAGATCACGATCGTGCCAGCCCTGCTTCCTGTTATAGTTTCATTACATTAGATGAGAGCCTTGGAAACCAGGCAGGAAAACATCAACAGAGAGACAGAGTAATGTACTGACAATGAGGGAGAGAGTGCTATGTCGTACGTTAGATGTGGGAAGGCAACCTCTCAGATGTTGTGTAACATCATAGAGTATGCTTGCATTCTTATCTCTACAGCTTGTTGACATTGCAGACAGCAAAGACCAAGTATTCCCAGTGCTGGCTGGATTTCATGCACTCAAAACCATTGTGAATTCGGTGAGGTCAGAATAATTACATAGAGCAATATGTCAGAATAAACTTTAAGACACAAACCATGTAATTTACATCATCGTTATTTATATTTTTCACAGATTTTGAAGAAATCCTGCACAGAAATATTCAGTATAGAGCCCACTAATGTTTGTGTGAACGGTATGTTGCAAAGATTTAGTTTGTCGTTATACTAATTAAATGTGATCAATATTGGTTAACATTATTATTAGTTTGTTCCCGAAAATTCTAACATTGTGACCCTCCATAACATTCCAGAATCTTTTAACATTGTGCTGAGAGGATATGATTTCACCCGTGGGAGGAGCCAGGAGGGAGTGATCTGTGTTCTCACAGTCAACCAGAAGACCTACAGTTAGTATACCCTACCACAAGCTCCATAATGCATCACATTCTGCATTCCAATATTGACACACCGACCTACTGTAAGAGTGCAAATTGACAATAACACCCCCTAACCGCTTGTTACATCACATTCATTCATGTATATTACCAGATGCCACAGTCCTTTGTAGTTGTACACCAAACAATGCACTTCAATGCCATTCCTCAGGATTCAATCAATTTCATCATGGAAAGATGTTGGTAACCCTGTTCATTCTGTAGCCATACTAATAGAGTAATGAGGCCATAGAGTGAATGTTGGGGCTCACTATTTTCCCAAACCGGAGAGAACAGAACAGTGTCTTATTTAGTAGCTAGAGAACAGAGACGTCATTCTGTAGCCAGCTGAGCGCATGGAGCTGGTCTCTGTCTCATTGCTTAATATAGAACATAACAAACCATGTCTCTTCACTGAGAGGGCATAGAGATCACACACCCCTCCCTTTCACACTTTCTCTCGCTCCCCACAACCCCTCCCTCTCGCTCTCTCTCTCTTTCCCTCTCCCAGATGAGAGCCCTAGTGTGGTGCAGGATGGCTATCTGTTGTGTCCAGCACCAGTGCTGCATGAAGCCGGACAGTAAGTGCTGCACTTGATTCTCTCCTCGTGGAACTTCCTGTAGCCATAAATGGCCAGTGAGCTACTGAGCGCGTTCAGATGGCCAGATCAAAGGAATGGCATGTTGTCTGTTGGTTGCCGTGAGAGAAGAACCATGCTGAAACCCAAGCTCCACTGTCGAAGACTACACACACTTTCATTCAGGGTGGGCAGTTGGTTCCACGGGTAACGGATCGATTGCTTTATAAAAGCAACAAAATAAAATAATTAAAGTATAAAAATAGAATAGAAGTTTGGTGGAGATTGGAGAATAAATGTGGTTCAGTCCTATTCCATTACAGTTACCTGCCTGGTTTCTTAATAAAATATAAAACTAATAGGCTGAACCAATGTGTAGTGGTGAGACACACCAAAATGGTTTGGCATCTTGTCAATTAAACAGTTTTGTACAGGTTGATGTTTTTGTGAGACTTTGTGACCCTGTTAGTGTTTACCCACTGGGCAAAACGCATCGTATCAACTTTGTTTCCACGTCATTTCAACCCCCAAAATCTATGTGATAACGTTGAATCAACTTGTCAATCTGATTGGAAAAGCACAGAAAAAGTAATCAACATGAGGGCAATTTTCTCCCAACTTTTACCCTAAATCCAATGACATGGTGACACTTGTTGTTGATTTCACTTTGAATTCACGTTAGTTGACAACTCAACCAAATGTTAATGAAAACTAGATGTTGAACCGACGTCTGTACCCAGTGGGTACCCACCGTTGACCATGTAATAGTGTTTACCCTGCCACCAGCATGCCTGTTTGCTATGGCACAGTGCCCTGGCATTTCGACGTTTGGTCTGCCAGGCCGATTCATCAATTAAGTTCGACTTGACCTACTTTGTTAGTCTCTATCTCTCTCAGCAATAACATAGAAATGGGCTGGATTTCCTTTCTCTCTCAATAGATCGATAGATGTGCTGATCAGCTTGAACAAGGGTCAGTCCTACATCTCAAGTCCATTCACTATCTACGCTACAGAATGTGTGAGTATCAGTATTACAGACAACGCCAACACTCAAAACAAACAGCCTCACTCCATTGACATTCAGTTTGGTCTGATTTGGTCAGTTTGATAAACCACAGCCTTCAGCCAATCAGCATTCAGGGCTTGAAACACCCAGTTTATCAAGTAGTATATATTATATTTATGTTTGGTATAAAGTAATCTGTTGAAGTCTGTGTTGCGTACCAGGCTGCTTTGTTTACCATTCAGACTCAATGAGGGATTCAGATCAAATTTATATTCCACAAGAGGGAAATGAACTTGGTCATGTGCTTAAAAAGATGGTACATAAAACATGAAAACACACAAACTACACAATAGAATTCATTCAGAGTGCTATAGCTACACATTTAAAGTGACAGTGTCTCCTGATGCAGTCTGATGGGACAGTGGTGCTGGTGCTGGTCTTGGTCCTCCTCCTGTTACTGGCTCTGGTTCTGCTGTGGTGGTTCTGGCCGCTCTGCTGCACTATTGTGAGTGGTTCAACACAGCACTTTTCCCATTGAAAAATAGAAACAGTATGAGTGAATCAGTTCAAATGGTTGTTGGTTGATAGTATATAGTAATAGAAGAAGGCTTCTATTTTACAGGTGATCAAGGACCCCCCTCCCTGTCGCCCCCCTCCTCCCCCTCCTCCACCAGTACCTGTGAGTGAACTGCTTAGATCCTTAAGACTGTTGTTTAAATCAACATGAATGTCAGTTCATTCAGCTCTTCACAGGGTTAATGCAGTGGTTTCGCTGTGTCTCCTCCAATAGGAGCCTGAGGAGGACCCTCTACCCAAGAGGAAGTGGCCCATGGTGGATGCATCCTATTATGGGGGAAGAGGTATCGGAGGAATGAAACGCATGGAGGTACGTCAGAATGAGTATTACCCCATTCAACCCCATCTATTCGGGCTGCACTATATCTTGACTGTGAGTTGTGTTACTTTATTTTGAGTGATGTTAGTAACTCTAAAGGTCTGAATGGTTATTTTGTGCTACAAAAAAATACATAAACAGTATAAAATGCAAGGTGAACTGTATAAAAGAACCTAATGTAAAGTGTGTATTAGGTTCGATGGGGAGAGAAGGGTTCCACGGAGGAAGGTGCACGGCTAGAGAAAGCTAAGAACGCAGTGGTCACAATGGTGGAAGAGGAGGTGGATGAAACCATTGGAAGAAAACCAATGCCTCAGAGTCCACACCCCACCTATCACATCCCAGAACAGTCCAGATGGTACACACCCATCAAGGTCAGTTCGGATGCTTTCAAACCCAGTTGACAATGGCAGTCAGTAACTGACTTGATATCTTTAATATTTTTTACTGGTTTCATCATATCTTTGTTTAGACTGGTTTCATCACCACAATTCTCATTGTTTCTTTCTCTCAGGGGCGTTTTGATGCTCTAGTAGCATTACTCAGGCGCCAGTATGATCGAGTTGCTGTCATGAGACCAACAGCACAGGACAGGGTAAGGTACCCCCTTTGTTTTCAGATTACTTCCTGAATTGACTGAATTGAAATGGAATTGACCAAACCCTGACTGCAACAAAAGAAAGAGAAAGGAAGAGAGAGAAAGAGAGAGAAGAAGAGAAAGAGAGAGAACAGAAGAGAAAGAGAGAGAAGAGAAAGAGAGAGAACAGAAGAGAAAGAGAGAGAACAGAAGAGAAAGAGAACGAGAGAAAGAGAAAGAGAGAGAAAAGAGAAAGAGAGAACAGAAGAGAAAGAGAACGAGAGAAAGAGAAAGAGAGAAAGAGAGAGAAAAGAGAAAGAGAGAGAACAGAAGAGAAAGAGAATGAGAGAAAGAGAACGAGAGAAAGAGAAAGAGAGAGAAAAGAGAAAGAGAGAGAACAGAAGAGAAAGAGAACGAGAGAAAGAGAAAGAGAGAAAGAGAAAGAGAGAGAAAAGAGAAAGAGAGAAAAGAAGACTGAGCTCTCTGTTTGGTCATTGTCATTCAGTTTTCACACGTTAGTAACCTTGTCTAGCTCATCAGTGGTGAGGGGTAGTAAAGGGAGAGAAAGAAAACCTAGAAGGTTAGTTATGACTCTCCACTGAGAGAAGAGGATGGATGTCCATGTTGGTGTGACTGGCCACCCTGACCCTTAATGTCTACAGTGCATTAGGAAAGTATTCGTTCCACTTGACTTTTTCCACATTGTTACGTTACAACGTTGTTCTAAAATGGATTAATTAAAAATATATATTTTGTGAAGCGCACCAGTCCCTCCTGCAGCAAAGCACCCCCACAACATCATGCTGCCACCCCTGTGCTTCACGGTTGGGATGGCGTTCTTCGGCTTGCAAGCCTCCCCCTTTTCCTCCAAACATAACGATGGTCATTATGGCCAAAGAGTTCTATTTTTGTTTCATCAAACCAGAGGACATTTCTCCAAAAAGTACGATCTTTGTCCCCATGTGCAGTTGCAAACTGTAGTCAGGCTTTTTTATGGTGGTTTAGGAGCAGTGGCTTCTTCCTTGCTGAGCGGCCTTCAGGTTATGTCGATATAAGACTCGTTTTACTGTGTAAAACTGTATACCTTTGTACCTGTTTCCTCCAGCATCTTCACAAGGTCCTTTGCTGTTGTTCTGGGATTGATTTTCACTTTTCGCACCAAAGTACGTTCACCTCTAACAGACAGAATGCATCTCCTTCCTGAGTGGTATGACAGCTGCGTGGTCCCATGGTGTTTATACTTGCGTGCTATTGTTTGTACAGATGAACGTGATACCTTCAGGCGTTTGGAAATTGCTCCCAAGGATGAACCAGACTTGTGGAGGTCTACAATTTTCTTTCTGAGGTCTTGGCTGATTTCTTTTGATTTTCCCATGATGTCAAGCAAAGAGGCACTGAGTTTGAAGGTAGGCCTTGAAATACATCCATAGGTACATCTCCAATTGACTCAAATGATGTCAATTTGCCTACCAGAAGCTTCTAAAGCCATGACATCATTTTCTGGAATTTATCCAAGCTGTTTAATGGCACAGTCAACTTAGTGTATGTAGACTTCTGACCCACTGGAATTGCGATACAGTGAATTATAAGTGAAATAATCTGTCTGTAAACAATTGTTGGAAAAATGACTTGTGTCATGCACAAAGTAGATGTCGTAACTGACTTGCCAAAACTATAGTTTGTTAACAAGACATTTGTGGAGTGGTTGAAAAACAAGTTTTAATGACTCCAACCTAAGTGTATGTAAACTTCCGACTTCAACTGTATGAAGAGCAGGTAATCAAGGAGGTGATGGAGTCCAGGTGAGTCTCATTATGTATGTAACGCTGTAACGCTTATGTAACGCTTATGCACGTGACAGGTGTGCGCCCTAACGAGCAGCCTGGTGACCTAGAGGCCGGAGAGGGAGCACACGTGACAGACTGTATTTGGGGAGTTTCTCCCATTCTTCTCTGCAGATCCTCTCAAGCTCTGTCAGGTTGTTTGGGGAGCGTCGCTGCACAGCTATTTTCAGGTCTCTCCAGAGATGTTAGATAGGGTTCGGGCTTTGGCTCGGCCACTCAAGGACATTCAGAGACTTGTCCCGAAGCCACTCCTGCATTGTCTTGGTTGTGTGCTTTGGGTTGTTGTCATATTGGAAGGTGAACCTTTGCCCCAGTCTGAGGTCCTGATTGCTCTGTAGCAGATTTTCATCAAGGATCTCTCTTTACTTTGCTCCATTAATCTTTCCCTCGATCCTGACTAGTCTCCCAGTCCTTGACTCTGAAAAACATCCCCACAGCATGATGCTACCACCACCACCACCGTGCCAGGTTTCCTCCAGATGTACCACTTGGCATTCTGGCCAAAGAGTTCAATCTTGGTTTCATCTGACCAGAGAATCTTGTTTGTCATGGTCTGAGAGTCCTTTAGGTGCGTTTTGGCAAACTCCAAGCGGGCTGTCATGTGCCTTTTACTGAGGAGTGGCTTCTGATGTCCACTCTCCCAATTACTCAGTTTGGCCAGGTGACCAGCTCTCGGAAGAGTCTTGGTGGTTCCAAACTTCTTCATTTTTATGAATGAAGGAGGGCACTGTGTTGTTGGAGTCCTTCAATGCTGCAGACATTTTTTGTTACCCTTCCCAAGATCTGTGCCTCGACACAATCCTGTCTCGGAGCTCTACGGACAATTCCTTCAACCTCATGGCTTGGTTTTTGTTCTGACACTGTCAACTGTGTGCCTTTCCAAATCCAATAAATTGAATTTACCACAGGTGGACTCCAATCAAGTTGAAGAAAAATCTCAAAGGATGATCAGTGGAAACAGGATGCACCTCAATTTCAAGTCTCATAGCAAAGTGTGTTAACATTTATGTAAATAAGGTATCTGTTTTTTATTTTTAATAAATTTGCAAACATTTCTAAAAACCTGTTTTCACTTCGTCATTATGAAGTATTGTGTATAAATTGATGAGGAAAAACAATTATTTAATCAATTTTATAATAAGGCTGTAAAGTATCAAAATGTGGAAAAAGTCAAGGGGTCTGAATACTTTCCGAATGCATTGTATTATCACTATTATGTGAGGCCTCTGCCCTGTCACAGTTAGTAAACGAAGATGGGAGGATGTCATACTGTGTTATTATACTCTGTCACGCTGTGTTCGTGTACTCTGTCACGCTGTGTTCGTGTACTCTGTCACGCTGTGTTCGTGTACTCTGTCACGCTGTGTTCGTGTACTCTGTCACGCTGTGTTCGTGTACTCTGTCACACCGTGTTCGTGTACTCTGTCACACCGTGTTCGTGTACTCTGTCACGCTGTGTTCGTGTACTCTGTCATGCTGTGTTCGTGTAATACGTGTTAATTAAGACACTGGTCATTCATACTATTGTCCTGTCATTATAGACCAGACACTCTAGGTAAGTGCAGGATGCTGGTCATCGTCTTTCCATTAGTAAGGGAGGTAGGGTCTGTCTGGGGTGTCAGTTCATGTGATAATACTATACTGAATTTATTCTGAATTACTACACTACATTTACTATAACAACCTTTTGAAATAAATGTTTTATTTCATGGTTATGGTTTTGTAAGTTACAGGTCATTTGAGGTCAAATGTAACTTATTATTATGGTGCCAGATTTAGGTTTCAACTTAAAACTGCAACCAAAATGTACTATTTCAAGCAAAACTCCGTAAAACATCTTGGCTTCAATAAGTAATTGATAAATGTGAACACTGAACAGCCATACTAGCTGTAAGCATGCGTTTAACCATGCACCAATTCCTTTTCCTGGTGTGTGGCTATAGGAGGGCTGGTACTTACAGTGGCTTGCGAAAGTATTCAACCCGCTTGGCATTTTTCCTATTTTGTTGCCTTACAACCTGGAATTAAAATGGATTTTGGGGGGGTTTGTATCATTTGATTTCCACAACATGCCTAATACTTTGATGATGCTAAATATTTTGGATTGTGAAACAAACAAGAAATAAGACAGAAAAACAGAAAACTTGAGTGTGCGAAACTATTCAACCCCCCAAAGTCAATACTTTGTAGAGCCACCTTTTGCAGCAATTACAGCTGCAAGTCTCTTGGGGTATGTCTCTATAAGCTTGGCACATCTAGCCACTGGGATTTTTGCCCATTCTTCAAGGCAAAACTGCTCCAGCTCCTTCAAGTTGGATGGGTTCCGCAGGTGTACAGCAATCTTTAAGTCATACCACAGATTCTCAATTGGATTGAGGTCTGGGCTTTGACTAGGCCATTCCAAGACATTTAAAAGTTTACCTTAAACCACTCAAGTGTTGCTTTTGCAGTATGCTTAGGGTCATTGTCCTGCTGGAAGGTGAACCTCCGTCCCAGTCTCATATCTCTGGAAGACTGAAACATGTTTCCCTCAAGAATTTCCCTCTATTTAGCACCATCCATCATTCCTTAAATTCTGACCAGTTTCCCAGTCCCTACCGATGAAAACATCCCCACAGAATGATGCTGCCACCACCATGCTTCACTCTGGGGATGGTGTTCTCGGGGTGCTGCTGGTACACTCTGTTTATCAAATATACATAGTCACTTTAACTATACATTCATGTACATAGTACCTAAATTGGGACGACCAACCAGTGCTCCCACACATTGGCTAACCGGGCTGCATTGTGTCCCGCCACCCACCAACCCCTCTTTTATACCTCTGCTACTCTCTGTTCATCATATATGCATTGTCACTTTAACCATATCTACATGTACGGTACATACTACCTCAATCAGCCTGACTAACCAGTGTCTGTATGTATTCTCGCTGCTTTTATAGCCTCGCTACTGTATATAGCCTGTCTTTTTACTGTTGTTTTATTTCTTTACTTACCTATTGTTCACCTAACACCTTTTTTGCACTATTGGTTAGAGCCTGTAAGTAAGCATTTCACTGTAAGGTCCACTGTAAGGTCCTGTTGTATTCGGCGCACGTGACAAATAAACTTTGATTTGATGAAAGGTGTTGGGGTTTGCGCCAGACATAGCGTTTTCCTTGATAGCCAAAAAGCTCAATTTTAGTCTCATCTGACCAGAGTACCTTCTTCCATATGTTTGGGGAGTCTCCCACGTGCCTTTTGGCGAACACCAAATGTGTTTGCTAATTTTTTTCCTTTAATCAATGGCTTTTTTCTGGACACTCTTCTGTAAAGCCCAGCTCTGTGGAGTGTACTGGCTTAACGGGGTCCTATGGACAGATACTCCAATCTCCGCTGTGGAGCTTTGCAGCTCCTTCACGGTTATCTTTGGTCTCTTTGTTGCCTCTCTGATTAATGCCCTCTTTGCCTGGTCTGTGAGTTTTGGCATGTTTGTTGTGGTGCCATATTCTTTCCATTTTTTAATAATCGATTTAATGGTGCTCTGTGGGATGTTCAAAGTCTCCTTTCTCTTCATGGTGCCGCTTGCTTGGTGGTGCCCCTTGCTTAGTGTTGTTGCAGACTCTAGGGCCTTTCAGTGTATATATACTGAGGTGTATATAGGTGTATATATACAGGTGTATATATACTGAGATCATGTGACAGATCATGTGACACTTAGATTGCACACAGGTGGACTTTATTTAACTAATTATGTGATTTTTGAAGGTAATTGGTTGCACCAGATCTTATTTAGGGGCTTCACAGCAAAGGGGGTGAATACATATGCACGCATCACTTTTCCGTTTTTAAAATTTTTTTTTATTTTAAACAAGTTATAATTTTTTTCATTTCACTTCACCAATTTGGACTATTTTGTGTATGTCCATTACATGAAATCCAAATAAAAATCCATTTAAATTACAGGTTGTAATGCAAGAAAATAGGAAAAACACCAAGGGGGAAGAATACTTTTGCATGGCACTGTACCTGCTCTATACTCGCCTGGGATAACGATGGGGGCTCCCTTCTTGACCGAATGGGAGTGGCTGTCTGTTCAGCCAGTTATGCTCTCGTGCTTGATTGGCTAAAATTGATGTTGTGTCAATGCGCCGGCCCATTCACCATCTCCTCCTTACCCATTACGGGCTGCCTCAATTGAGTTTAATTATGATATATTATTGTAAATACCAACTCTGCATTGTTCAAAAATGTCCATGATATGCCACGTATATAGCGACTCCCATTAGGATCTCATTTTGTAACTGATGTACCTTATTTATCTGAGAAACAAGTCCATGCATGGTGGGGAGAATGGGTAGATGCAGCCATGCACTATTATGAGGATTGGGCTGATATGGAGGTGGTGCTGGGGAGGTGTATGCTAAGGAAGTACTGCTGTACATTTTCTAATAAGTGTAGAATACAATAGGTACATTTAAGCCTAACTGCTCTCTATTGTAAAAAATGATGTGTTCTTAATACTTAAGAACTTACTTACCTGGTAAAGTGAAAGGTTTAAATGGAATAAATAATCTGCATTTTGTTTTGTTTCAGGGGCGCTGTATGAATTTCACCCGAGTTCCCAATCATTAGGTCAAACACACCATAATCTGTGGACTATGAGGCTATGGAGAGAACAGGAGCCCGTAGCCGTGGGAAGAATGGGTGCTGAGGGTGCTCTCGGTCCCCTGACAAAAAAAAAATATATAAAACATTTATTAATACATATTTTATGTTTATTTATATATATATATATTTTTAAACTTCACAAAAGTAGTACACTGGGGCTTTACTAGTCCTGGATTTGCGGACCGATATAGCCGTCTGTATCAGCACCCTCAAACTACTTCCTGCGGCTATGCAGGAGCCTATGGACAACATACCTAAAACATCCAACTGCAAATGTGCCTCTCCTAGGACTTATTATTTAACATGTATTTATCTGGGATAAAACAAGGCTGTTCAGTAGCATTCAACAATGTTAGCTTGCTTACTTGCTATAAAATCCTCATGTCACCGTTTCATTTATTGTCAGGAGTCATTCAAGTTCATGTCTGTTTATTGGTCATATAAACATGATATACGTGGATATACAATTAAATACTTAACTTACAGTTTCACCTCGACAATAAAACAATCGTAAGTAATTAAGTGAATAAAAGAGTACTAAAAATAAAGCTCAGTGAATTTAAAAAAATTGGATACAAAATGTTGAATTTTTTTGTACACAGTGTATTTCTCTTATTTTTTATTCAAGCTCTGCTGTTTCAAATGTGGTTTTCTAAATAAAGATATTTTTCAACATTCTGTGGAAAGATTGTAAGGGTTTCACTTTCTAGTAAAACTACAACAGGGACATATTTTTCACAAGCTGCAGGCCTAATCTCATTCATGTTGCTAAATGCTATAATACAAATCACATTGTTTATCTAATCCCCTTGACCTAATGCTTATTGTACATAAACACCCTGCTTCGGTTTCCAGGCCCCGAGGACAAACAGAACAAGAGAGAATAATGTCAGATCTGCATTTTATTTTCTAGAGGAGGTATTTAGGGGAAAGACTATTATAATTGCAGAATGCAATGGGCTTGATACACATCATTTGCATGTAAAATCCAATGGGAATCCCAAAATAATTGATTTACATTATAAAATGTACATAAATAAACAGTACACCTACTCCTACATTTTCATCAGTCTATGTGGCTACTTATTTTCCCTGCCTATGATGTGATCATAAAATCTGGTGAATTTGCTTATCTACAGTACCAGTCGAAAGTTTGGACACACCTCAAGGGTTTTCCTTTATTTTTACTATTTTCTACATTGTAGAATAATAGCAAATACATCAAAACTATGAAATAACACATACGGAATCATGTAGTAACCCAAAAAAGTGTCTTAACAAATCAAAATATATTTAAAATGTTAGATTTTTCAAAGTAGCCACCCTTTGCCTTGATGACAGCTTTGAACACTCTTGGCATTCTCTCAACCAGCTTCATGAGGAATGCTTTTCCAATAGTCTTGAAGGAGTTCCCACATATGCTGGGCACCTGATGACTGATTTTCCTTCACTCTGCGGTCCAACTCATCCCAAACATCTCAATTGCGTTGCGGTCGGGTGATTGGGGAGGCCAGGTCATCTGATGCAGCACTCCATCACTCTCCTTCTTGGTCAAATAGCCCTTACACAGCCTGGAGATTTGTTGGGACATTGTCGTGTTGAAAAACAAATGATAGTCCCACTAAGCGCAAACCAGAAGGGATGGCGTATCGCTGCAGAATGCTGTGGGAGCCATGCTGGTTAAGTGTGCCTTGAATTCTAAAAATATCACTGACAGTGGCACCCGCAAAGCACACCCACACCAGCACAACTCCTCCTCCATGCTTCACGGTGGAAACCACACATGCAGAGATCATCCGTTCACCTACTCTGCATCTCACAAAGACACAGCGGTTGGAACCAAAAATCTCCAATTTGGACTCACCAGACCAAAGGACAGATGTCCAAATCAAATCAAATGTATTTATATAGCCCTTCGTACATCAGCTGATATCTCAAAGTGCTGTACAGAAACCCAGCCTAAAACCCCAAACAGCAAGCAATGCAGGTGTAGAAGCACGGTGGCTAGGAAAAACGCCCTAGAAAGGCCAAAACCTAGGAAGAAACCTAGAGCGGAACCAGACTATGAGGGGTGGCCAGTTCTCTTCTGGCTGTGCCAGGTGGAGATTATAACAGAACATGGCCAAGATGTTCAAATGTTCATAAATGACCAGCATGGTCAAATAATAATAATCACAGTAGTTGTCGAGGGTGCAGCAAGTCAGCACCTCAGGAGTAAATTTCAGTTGGCTTTTCGTAGCCGATCATTAAAAGTATTTCTACCACTCCTGCTGTCTCTAGAGAGTTGAAAATAGCAGGTCTGGGACAGGTAGCAGGTCCGGTGAACAGGTCAGGATTCCATAGCCGCAGGCAGAACAGTTGAAACTGGAGCAGCAGCACGACCAGGTGGACTGGGGACAGCGAGGAGTCATCATGCCAGGTAGTCCTGAGGCATGGTCCTAGGGCTCAGGTCCTCCTCCGAGAGAGAAAGAGAATTAGTGAGGGCATACTTAAATTCACACAGGACACCGGATAAGACAGGAAAAGTTCTCCAGATATAATAAACTGACCCTAGCCCCCCGACACAAACTACTGCAGCATAAATACTGGAGGCTGAGACAGGAGGGGTCAGGAGACACTGTGGCCCCATCCGATGATACCCCCGGACAGGGCCAAACAGGAAGGATATAACCCCACCCACTTTGCCAAAGCACAGCCCCCACACCACTAAAGGGATATCTTCAACCACCAACTTACCGTCCTGAGACAAGGCTGAGTATAGCCCACAAAGATCTCCGGCACGGCACAACCCAGGGGGGGGGCGCCAACCCAGACAGGAAGATCACATCAGTGACTAATTTTTGGACAGAAAGTTTCAGATTTTTGCAATGTTACGTAGATGGAAAAAAGCTGTCCTTGAAACAGTCTTGATATGTTCGCTAAAAGTGAGATCAGGGTCCAGAGTAACGCCGAGGTCCTCACAGTTTTATTTGAGACAACTGTACAACCACTAAGAGTAATTGTCAGATTCAACAGAAGATCTTTGTTTCTTGGGACCTAGAACAAGCATCTCTGTTTTGTCCGAGTTTAAAAGTAGAAAGTTTGCAGCCATCCACTTCCTTATGTCTGAAACACATGCTTCTAGCAAGGGCAATTTTGGGGCTTCACCATGTTTCATTGAAATGTACAGCTGTGTGTCATCCGCTGTTACGAATCCCTTTTGGCCCAACAGTCTAGGGGGGATGGTAATGTGACCCGTAACATAACTCATGCAAATTATAATAGTGAAAAAGTAAAAGTGAGAACGAAATAACCACGACAACTGAAATCTACCGCCAAACTCGTGGTTTATTGCAAAACACACGGTAATGGGGGGAGCAGGAAAAGGGGCTGAGCTGGACCCAAGGAAAGAAACAATAAGTATTCAAAAACACCCCTAAGCTAGACTAGCCTACTTTAACAACAGCTAACTAACTAACCAAAAAAATACAGTGGGTGGTCCGCCCAGTTCTAACTAGTGTATTTTAACAAAGTTTACCTACGGGTAGTGTATGCCCATGGGCGACTTGTCTTGTTTCCCCCTTTTCCCACCAGCAAACAAACACCATAACCAAAAACAATACTCACAGGTGAGGACAAAGTGATATGGAGGTGCTTAAAGAAAAGACAGCTCAATACATAAAAGAGAGAGAGTGAAACAGAGCGATCTACAGACATGGCATTTACAGAGAGATTGAGCTCCACAGCAAACAACTGACAGGGTTTTTAAACAAAGGGAAAGGAACGGTGATTGGGTAGGAAACAGGAGGAGGTGTGTCTTCTGATTGATGATTGGTGACTGATTGGGGAGTGATGATTTTCACCTGTGAGGGGAGAAGGAGAGAAAAGAAACACACACACAGGATACACACACAGGATACTTGTATCCATAACACTCCCACCCATAAAAGAGCAACCCTAGGGATTGCGACCACAGTATTACAATGAATACTCACAAGATCAACAACAAAGTCAACCTTACAAAACATACAAAAATCATCATTACACACGAGACAAAGCATCTGCTAATACATTATCAGAACCCTTTTTGTGGCGGATCTCCAAATTATAATTTTGTACAATCAGCGCCCAACGCATAAGCCGCTGGTTCTGGTTGTACATCCGGTGGAGAAACACCAAGGGGTTATGGTCAGTATATACAATCACTGGTAGGGCACTGGAACCAATGGATACTTCAAAGTACTGCAGAGCCAACAACAAAGCAAGAGCTTCTTGTTCTATTGTCGCATAGTTTGTTTGACATTTATTAAATTTATGGGAAAAATAACAAACAGGATGATCCACTCCACTCTTGTCCTGCTGCAGTAGAACAGCACCAGCACCTCTGGCACTAGCATCTACCTCAAGTTTGAATGGTTGTTCAAAATCCGGAGCAGCAAGTACAGGGGTACTACATAAGAGTGCTTTCGCAGATTCAAAAGCGCTCTTACAATCAGGGGACCACACAAATGATCTTGCAGGACTGAGCAAATCGGTCAACGGAGCAACTACCGCAGATACATTTTTACAGAAGCTATGGTAGTAGCCAACCATCCCTAAAAAAGCGGCGTAGCTCTCATCTGGTGGTAGGTGCAGGGAATGCAGTTATAGCCAAGATCTTGGCATCAACAGGGCGCACCTGTCCATGGCCAACCTCTTTACCGAGATAGGTAACAGTAGCCTTCCCAAACTCGCACTTTGCCAAGTTCAGGGTTAGAGAAGCAGCTGCCAACCGTTCACATACTACCCTTAGAGAGTCAACATGATTTGACCACTCAGACGAATAAATCACTAGGTCATCAAGGTATGCACTACAATTAGGAACGCCAGCTAATACGGAGTATCAAAAATAAACTTTGGTTTGTTCTTATTTTTCTCAATTAAGTTGGAAAAATAGGATGATCGAGCAGCAGTAAGGGCTCTTCGACACGGTACTGTCTTTCCAAGCTAGTCAGAAGACTTCCAGTTTGGTGAGGCGCCATTTCTGTTCCAATTTTCTGGAAGCTTGCTTCAGAGCTCGGGTATTTTCTGTATACCAGGGAGCTAGTTTCTTATGAGAAATGTTTTTAGTTTTTAGGGGTGCAACTGCATCTAGGGTATTGCGCAAGGTTAAATTGATTTCCTCAGTTAGGCGGTTAACTGATTTTTGTCCTCTGACGTCCTTGGGTAGACAGAGGGAGTCTGGAAGGGCATCAAGGAATCTTTGTGTTGTCTGTGAATTTATAGCACAACTTTTGATGCTCCTTGGTTGGGGTCTGAGCAGATTATTTGTTGCAATTGCAAACGTAATAAAATGGTGGTCCGATAGTCCAGGATTATGAGGAAAAACATTAAGATCCACAACATTTATTCCATGGGACAAAAATAGGTCCAGAGTATGACTGTGACAGTGACTAGGTCCAGAGACATGTTGGACAAAACCCACTGAGTCGATGATGGCTCCGAAAGCCTTTTGGAGTGGGTCTGTGGACTTTTCCATGTGAATATTAAAGTCACCAAAAATTTGAATATTATCTGCTATGACTACAAGGTCCAATAGGAATTCAGGGAACTCAATGAGGAACGCTGTATATGGCCCAGGAGGCCTGTAAACAATAGCTATAAAAAGTGATTGAGTAGGCTGCATAGATTTCATGACTAGAAGCTCAGCTTGTAAATTGAAATTTGCTATCGTAAATGTTAGCAACACCTCCGCCTTTGCGGGATGCACAGGGGATATGGTCACTAGTGTAACCAGGAGGTGAGGCCTCATTTAACACAGAACATTCATCAGGCTTAAGCCATGTTTCAGTCAGGCCAATCACATCAAGATTATGATCAGTGATTAGTTCATTGACTATAATTGCCTTTGAAGTAAGGGATCTAACATTAAGTAGCCCTATTTTGAGATGTGAGGTATCACGATCTCTTTCAATAATGACAGGAACGGAGGTCTTAATCCTAGTGAGATTGCTAAGGCGAACACCGCCATGTTTAGTTTTGCCCAACCCAGGTCGAGGCACAGACACAATCTCAATGGGGATAGCTGAGCTGACTACACTGACTGTGCTAGTGGCAGACTCCACTAAGCTGGCAGGCTGGCTAACAGCCTGCTGCCTGGCCTGCACCCTATTTCATTGTGGAGCTAGAGGAGTTAGAGCCCTGTCTATGTTGGTAGATAAGATGAGAGCACCCCTCCAACTAGGATGGAGTCGGTCACTCCTCAGCAGGCCAGGCTTGGTCCTGTTTGTGGGTGAATCCCAGAAAGAGGGCCAATTATCTACAAATTCTATCTTTTGGGAGGGGCAGAAAACAGTTTTCAACCAGCGATTGAGTTGTGAGACTGCTGTAGAGCTCATCACTCCCCCTAACTGGGAGGGGGCCAGAGACAATTACTCGATGCCGACACATCTTTCTAGTTGATTTACACGCTGAAGCTATGTTGCGCTTGGTGACCTCTGACTGTTTCATCCTAACATCGTTGGTGCCGACGTGGATAACAATATCCCTATACTCTCTACATTCGCCAGTTTTAGCTTTAGCCAGCACCACCTTCAGATTAGCCTTAACGTCGGTAGCCCTGCCCCCTGGTAAACAGTGTATGATCGCTGGATGATTCGTTTTAAGTCTAATACTGCGGGTAATGGAGTCGCCAATGACTAGAGTTTTCAATTTGTCAGAGCTAATGGTGGGAAGCTTCGGTGTGTCTGACCCCGTAACGGGAGGAGTAGAGACAAGAGAAGGCTCGGCCTCAGACTCCTACTTGCTGCTTCATGGGGAAAACCGGTTGAAAGTTTCTGTCGGCTGAATGAGCGACACCACAGCATTTCCCTCCAGAAACCATGAGAAAGTTGTCCGGCTGCGGGGACCGTGCGAGGGGATTTATACTAATGTTACTATCTGTACTTACTGGTGGCACAGACAATGTTTCATACTTTCGTTCACTAAAATTACCCTTGCCTAACGATTGCGTCTGAAGCTGGGCTTGTAGCACAGCTATCCTCGCCGTAAGGCGATCGTTCTCCTGTATGTTATGAGTACAGCGACTGCAATTAGAAGACATCGTGTTAATGTTACTACTTAGATTCGGCTGTTGGAGGTCCTGACGAACCACGTCCAGATAAAGCATCTGGAGTGAAAAAGTTTAATGAAAAAAAGTTGAGTGAGGGAAAAACCAAAAATATAAATTATAATTAAAAAGTAAAAACCGTAAAGTTGTCAGGTAGCAAAGTAAGGTTGGCAACAAAACGCACAGCAACACGTAAACAAGTCTGCAAGTTCCACTAGTCTAATGTCCATTGCTCGTGTTTCTTTGCCCAAGCAAGTCTCTTCTTCTTATTGGTGTGCTTTAGTAGTGGTTTCTTTGAAGCAAATCGACCATGAAGGCCTGATTCACGCAGTCTCCACTGAACAGTTGATGCTCAGAGGAAGCCCTAAAAATTGTCAGACTCCAGTCACCCTAGTCATAAACTGTTCTCTCTGCTACCGCATGGCAAGCGGTACCGGAGTGCCAAGTCTAGGTCCAAAAGGCTTCTCAACAGATTCTACTCCCAAGCCATAAGACTCCTCAACATCTAATCAAATGGCTACCCAGACTATTTGCATTGCCCCCCCCTCTCCTACTCTTTTACGCTGCTGCTATTCTGTTTATTATCTATGCATAGTCACTTTAACTCTACCCACATGTACATATTACCTCAATTATCTCGACTAACCAGTGCCCCTGCACATTGACTCTGTACCGGTACCCCCTGTATATAGCCTCACTACTGTTATTTTACTGCTGCTCATGAATTATTTGTTACTTTTATTTCTTATTTTTTTACTTAACAGCTATTTTTCTTCATACTGCATTGTTGGTTAAAAGGGCTTGTAAGTAAGCATTTCACTCTAAGGTCTACCTACACCTGTTGTATTAGGCGCATGTGACAAATGCAAGTTGATTTGTTTTGATGTGTCTGTTACTTGAACTCTGTGAAACATTTACTAGGGCAGCAATCTGAGATGCAGTTAATTGCTGATTTCTGAGGCTGGTAACTCTAATGAACTTATCCTCTGCAGCAGAGGTAACTCTGGGGCTTCCTTTCCTGTGGCGGTCCTCATGAGAGACAGTTACATCATTGTGCTTGATGGTTTTAACGACTGCACTTGAAGAAACTTTCAAAGTTCTTGAAATTTTCCAGAATGACTGATCTTCATGTCTTAAAGTAATGATGGACTATCATTTCTCTTTGCTTATTTGAGCTGTTCTTGCCATAATATGGACTTGCTCTTTTACCAAATAGTGCCATCTTATGTATGGCAACCCTACCTTGTCACAACATAACTGATTGGCTCTAACACATTAAGAAGGAAAGAAATTCCACAAATTAACTTTTAACAAGGCACACTTGTTAATTGAAATGCTTTCCAGGTGATTACCTCATGAAGCTGGTTGAGAGAATGCCAAGTGTGCAAAGCTGTCATTATTTACCTTTATTTAACTAGGCAAGTCAGTTAAGAACAAATTCTTAAATTATGCCTATTAACAGTGGGTTAACTGCCTTGTTCAGGGGTAGGACTACAGATTTTTTTTTACCTTGTCAGCTCAGGGTTCGACCTTGCAACCTTTCGGTTTAGTCCAAGGCAAAGGGTGGCAACTTTGAAGAATCTCAAATATTTAACACATTTTTGGTTACTACATGATTCCATATGTGTTATTTCATAGTTTTGATGTATTAACTATTATTCTACGATGTAGAAAATAGTAAAATAAAGAAAACTCTTGAATGAGTAGGTGTGTCCAAACTTTTGACTGGTACTGTAGGTAATTTCCATCATGTCCAGATGATCATATCCAGATGGGCAATAAAAATACATTTCATTTCTGGACACAGACTTCTTCAACTGCGGTTCATGAAATCGTATTTTATTCAAGCAGTTTATAAAGTATAGAAGGGGGGGGGGGGGGGTCCATGGGGTCCATGGGCACGTCTGTCGCAGGGCTATTGTGTAACTTCAGAACGCCGATTTTTGGTTTCGTTTATGGACTAGCTAGCATGAGCTGCTGGGCTAGCCAGCTGCTTAGCATTGTGTAGTGTGTATTTGATTTAGCTATAGTCAATGAATTAAAAGCTTGCTAGATCACTAAGTAAGGTGTACTGTAGCTAAATGACACCACGTAGACATCGATAGCATGCAACAAAAGGTAATTTTATATCTGCGTGCCAGCATGGAAGCTATAACGTTAGCTAGTTCGCTAGCTAGCATGCCCGGCTAAATTTTCAGTTGAACTTCATGTTATGAGAGGAATGCATATATTTCGATCAATCGCTTAGCTCTGATTTATTCCTAGAAACTAATTTAGCTATAGCCAAAAGCATATTGACTTTCTGATTTTATTAGTCATGTCTTCAGATCCTCTGTTAAATCTGCTATCAGCAGAATAGTACCTTGTTGAACTACAAAAGCGCTCCATCTTTGTCAAATTTAGATTGCAATGAAACCGTAGTGCCACGCTATAACATTACCCTGTTGTGTGCCCCTTTCATCGTTTCAGCCTTAAAACGGTGCCAGAACTCTGAAATCTGATGGTCCAAAATGCCTCAAAAACTTAAATTACACAGGAGTAGTCACTACATTGAGCTGGGGAGTTACCAGTACTGGCCAGTTCTGGTGCCTCGGGGAATCCGCCTGTACACATTTGAACAGATCCCGTTATTCTTGAAAGAAAACCCATACATTACAGATGGATACAGAGCACACTTGACATCAAAACTATGTTTAAAAAGGTACGTGAAATCAAGAGAATAAGCCTAGTTGTTGTAGCTTGAGTTGTAGTAATATATAGATAGTTGTTGTGTAGCCTGGTCCCGGATCTATACTGTCTTGCCAACTCATATGGTCCTCGTCACACCTAACAAAATGACCATAGCAGTTGGCAAAACAGCACAAACAGATCTGGAACCAGGCTAGTTGTTGTGTATTGTTTTCCACCCCTCTAGCATCTTTGTGCTGTCCAATGAAACAGTCAACATATGGACTCATCTGTTGGGATTCCTCCTGTTCTTCCTACTGGGGGTGAATGACATGTCTACAGTCCTGCCGGCTTCAGGTGCCAACAGAGAAGACTATGTCATCTACTGCATAGGACTCTTCTGCTTTCAGGTGTGTGTGTGTGTACTTTGCTTTTGTGCCTACACACCTGTAATGTTCCATTCTGCAGCTCTGCATTTAGTGCTGTTGTAGTATTGCTACCTGTTGTTTTTCTAGGTGTGTATGCTGTGTTCAGTGGGGTATCACCTCTTTTCCTGCCACCGCTCAGAGAAGACGTGTCACCGCTGGTTGGCGCTGGACTATGCTGGAATCTCTGTGGGAATCCTGGGCTGTTACATTCCAGGGGTCTTCTATGCCTTCTACTGCAACATTGTATGTTGGACAATATAATAGCCATTTCAGCCCATTGTTTTTATTTCACCCATACTGGTATATATAGATTTTTTTCTCCCATAAAATATATAAATATATAGCCTTGTGAAACCAGACTGATCTGCTAATAAAGATAACGTGTTAAAACTCACTGTGAAGATATACCTACATAAACTGTCTCTGTAATGTAATCCCTTCTCCTGCTCTGCTCTTTATTCTTGTTTTCCAACTCCCCCCTCCCTCACCCAGTTCTGGAGACAGGTGTACTTGGTGATTGTTCTAGCGTTGATATTGGCCATATTCTCGGCTCAGATCCACCCTCACTACCTCTCTAAGGAGTGGCAACACCTGCGGACCGTCATCTTCTGCTCTGTGGCTGGCTACGGGGTCATCCCAGCTGTCCACTGGGTCTGGCTCAATGGAGGCTTCAGCTCCGCTGTCGTCCAGGTGAAACTGCAGAATTGTTATACAATTATTACAAAGATGAAATGCATACAAAGATGTATAAATGCAAATATTACAATGCAGGAAAATATTCTGCACAGGGGTGAAGTATTTCTTACCGTATTGCAGTTGTTCCTCCCTCGTGTGATTGTGATGTATTTGATAGCTGGAGCTGCGTTCCTCTTTTACATCTCTAAAATCCCAGAACGCTGCTTCCCAGGTGAGCCTTCATGCTTGACACATCTATTCCACAATAGTACAAATGACCTTGTATAGCAAATAACCACTCATGTGATTAAGATGAGTAATTGTGCACCTTGCTTTCCCAGGTGAGCCTTCATGACTTCATGCTTTTGACCCATTTATAAGACATGTATAACATAATACTCTTTCCATTTGTTACTGTACACTGAGTGTACAAGATATTAGCAACACCTGCTCTTTCCATGACAGAGTGACCAGGTGAAAGCTGTGATCCCTTGAATGGGGTATGGTAGTAGGTGCCAGGTGCACCGGTTTGAGTGTATCAAGAACTGCAAACCTGCTGGGTTTTTCACGCTCAACAGTTTCCCGTTTGTATCAAGAACGGTCCACCACCCAAAGGACATCCAGCTAACTTGACACAACTACGGGAAACATTGGAGTCAACATGGGCCAGCATCACTGTGGAACGCTTTCGACACCTTGTAGAATCCATGCTGTTCTGAATGCAGAATGGGGTGAAACACAATATTAGGGTGTTCCTAATGTTTTGTACACTGTATATTTCAGTCACCTTTTTTTTGCCAACTTTTGATTGGCCAAATAGCCTCTGTCTTCCATTTCCTTATTTCAAGCTCAAAAAACTTTGAACACTTAATATTTGAAGTGACCTTTTGATGACCATGTGATGCATTTTGTCCTCCACAGGTCAGCTGAACTATCTGGGTGCCAGCCACCAGGTGTGGCATGTCCTGGTAGTGTTTATGTTCTACTGGTGGCACCAGACTGCTGTGTATATAATGAACTTCAGACACAACCAGCCATGCCCTCCTCTCTACACCAATAGTGGCTAGCTGGAGCCACACAGACTAGCATCCAGCCACCAAGCAACCACAGCCTGTACTGTAGCCACTCAATGCAATCAAACCAGACTACAGACCTCCTATATAAGCCTATTCTACAGATGCCCAGTCAAGACCCATATCCAAGAATACCCATGACAGTACTGTTAAACCTTGTAGAAAGCTTGAAACCATCTCTGGTTTTAAGGTTGGCTATTGGTGGTATGCAATCGTATCTGCTTTCTGCTGAGACTTCTGTAAGGCCAGGTTATAAGAGATGGAAAGACAGGTCAATCATAGCCTGATCGCAGGTCTGGGAAGCAAGATGGCACAAACAGATCTGGGACCAGGCAGGGTAAGTCACTAGACACACTGTACACAATACATATACCACTACAGCTGAACATTTTCTGTGATTCTCCAATTATCTTTTCATATTCAAGATTTTTTTAACCTGATTTGTATCTATTCATTTGCATGTAAGCTACTGTTTGAATGTTACATGCTGTGAAATACTTCTCTGCTGCCTTGAGCAAATGGGACCTTCCAAAGGGTTATGTGCAATCTACCTACCTACTATCCTATGGAAATGGAACAACAACAAAAAAGTTATTTTTGCTTGAGTAGTTTTATCTGTATTCATCAATACTTGAATTGTTTGTGTGTTGTATTATTGCCTCTGGCACAAACTTCATTGGGTTCTATGGTGGGGTTGAGTAGTTATCTTACTGTTTTTCATTAATGGTGGGGTTGAGTAGTTATCTTACTGTTTTTCATTAATGGTGGGGTTGAGTAGTTATCTTACTGTTTTTCATTAATGGTGGGGTTGAGTAGTTATCTTACTGTTTTTCATTAATGGTGGGATTGAGTAGTTATTTTACTGTATTTCATTAATTGTGGGTTACTTTTAGTATTAGTGGTCAACTGACCTCCTTCCTCTCACAATCCACTTGAATCTAAGGGCTGATTCAAGAACTGTTTAGAGAAATGTAACCAACTAAACATAAACCCAATAAAATAGATTGGGATTAAATTCCACTCGCCTTAATTTGTTAGTGTCCCTGTGTCACTCACGGGTGTGAACAACTGCATAAGAACAAAAGTCCTAATGGCCAGTATTATCGATTGTATGTTATACACCACAATAGTGTAGTACACTTGAATTCAGGTTAGGTCAAATTACTACCCAGTCTCTCTCTATGCAACAATATACTGTACATCTCCTGCCATTTTAATCCAGTTCCCAGTCATTTAATTAAAGGAAATGTATCCAGCAATGCAATGACATTTTGGTCACACGTTTTTAGATTGTCTCCAGCTGACATACTTAGCCTCTAGTCAGATAAAGATGCTCTGTCAGAGTCGTGTGTATAGGTGGCAGGGAAGTCGTGACATGCTCAGAACATATCACAGCCTGTAATGACTGGAAATGTAGCAGACTGTTTGTTTGCCTTGTAAATTCACTTTTGATTTTAAGTATGACTTTCATTATTTACTGTGTAATTACTGTATTATTTTACCTGTCTGTCTTGTTTGTTACGTTGTTCAACATTTGTTTTTAATTTATTTTGGCATGGTTGATGGACCTTTACTTTTGAATACTGGCACTAAAAGGGGCACATTATTTTAATCTATCTGTTATATGACATGTTTCTCTTTGATTACTATCAATAAATAAAGAATGCCTCAAGAAATATCATTGTTGAAGTTATGAAATGAGAATATTAAATTAATTTGCAATGACATTTACTTTTACTTGTAGCTACAGTTTTCAGAAAGTGCACTCATCCTCAAAGTTGACTATATCTTCATCTTCTTGCAATCAAACGTCTTCCAGAACATAGGCTAATTTTGGCATATGAGAATTATATTTTCTCTAAACTCATTCTACAATATAACCTCCCAGCGTAAATTGAGGGATTATAATCTACAGCCATTGTTATTTTCTTGCAGCCACTAATTAGAATTTTGTAAGGGTTTGAGTTGTCAGATACTCCCAACCTGGATTACAAATCTCCAGCCTTGCTGTCACGACTTCCGCCGGAGTCGGCCCCTCCTTGTTCGAGCGGCGTTCGGTGGTCGACGTCACCGGCCTTCTAGCCATCACCGATCCACTTTTCATTTTCCATTTGTTTTGTCTTTGTTTTTTACACACCTGGTTTAAATTCCCCCATTTACATGTTCATTATTTAACCCTCTGGTTTCCCCCATGTTTGCGTGCGTGTTTGTTTTATTGTAAGGCTGTATCTGACGGCTGGTATATTTGTTGCTGGGTTTTGTTATTTACAGCCGTTTATTTCGTGGTACCGGTATTTTTCCAGCACCATAGTATTGTGTTTATACTGGTGTTTTCTTGAATTAAATACCTTGTCCACGCATCTCAGCTCTCCTGCGCCTGACTCCTTTCACCAGTTACCAACAGCCTTGACAGAAACACGCACCCCTTCGGAATAGAGTCAGCAGGAGCAGGTGCCCCTGCAGTAGGGGTTGAGGAGCGAGTCCAGCAGCACGCTGCTATGCTGCAGCATCTCGGCAGCGCCATGGATCGCGTTCTACAAACCATGGAGCGCTGGGAGAGAAGAAAGAGTCCCTCCAGCGTCTCCACCAGCACCACCAGTCTCACCATCACTCACCCCTCCTTCACCCGGACCCAGTGGGATTCGGCTCGCCCTCCCGAGGGAGTATGATGGAACGGTGGCAGGTTGTCAGGGGTTCTTGCTCCAGCTAGAGTTCTACCTGGTAACCGTCCACCCGGCTCCTTCGGGCCGAGAGAGCGTGGCCACCCTCGTCTCCTGCCTCTCAATGAAAGCCCTGGATTGGGCCGTATGGGGGGAAGAAGAAGCGGTGTTGGACCACTTCGAGGATTTCACCCGCTGCTTCCGAGCAGTCTTTGACCATCCGCCTGAGGGTAGAGCGGCGGGGGAACGTCTCGTCCACCTGAGGCAGGGGACGAGGAGCGCACCGGAGTTCGCGTTGAAATTCCGGACCCTGGCCGCAGGAGCGGGATGGAAAGACAGGGCCCTGATCGATCACTACCGGAGCAGTCTGCGCGAGGACGTCCGTTGGGAGTTGGCCTGCAGGGACACCACTCTCACAATTGACCAGCTGGTGGACCTGTCCATCCGGCTGGATAACCTGTCTGCTACCCACGGACGTCCAGATCGGGACGTCTCCGAATCTCTGGTGCAGGGATACATTCGGCCCTCCACTTCACCTGCCTCCTCAAGTTTCTTGTTTGTGAAGAAGGATGGAGGTCTGCGCCCGTGTATTGACTATCGAGGCATCAACCAAATCACTGTGAGGTACAGTTACCTGTACAGTACAGTTTCAGTTGCCTCTCATAGCCAGTGCGATCAAGTCAATGCACTGGGCGCGCTTCTTCACAAAATTGGATCTTGGTCTCCTCCCTTTACCCGGTCTCCCTACGGCCCTACAGACTGTGGAGGCCCTGTTCACACACGTCTTCTGTCACTACGGGGTGCCTGAGGACATAGTATCTGATCGAGGTCCCCAGTTCACGCCAAGGGTCTGGAGGGCGTTCATGGAACGTCTGGGGGTCTCAGTCAGCCTTACCTCAGGTTTTCACCCCGAGAGCAACGGGTGTGGAGAGAGTAAATCAGGAAGTGGGTAGGTTTCTGCGGTCTTATTTCCAGGACCGGCCGGGGGAGTGGGCAGCGTTCATACCCTGGGCAGAGATGGCCCAGAACTCACTCCGCCACTCCTCTACCAACCTCTCCCCTTTCCAGTGCGTACTGGGGTACCAGCTGGTTCTGGCGCTGTGGCATCAGAGCCAGATCGAAGCTCTTGCGGTGGACGAATGGTTTAAGCGCATGGAGGAGACGTGGGACGCCGCTCATGTGCACCTTCAGAGGGCCGTGAGGCATCAGAAAGCCAGCGCAGAACGCCACCACTGTGAGACTTGTGAGGGTTTGACTATCGACCCGAAACCTGCCCCTCTGCCTGCCCTGCCGGAAGCTGGGTCCGCGGTTTGTGGGGCCATTTAAAGTCCTGAGGAGAGTGAACGAGGTCTGTTACAGTTTACAGCTTCCCCCAGATTACCTTATTAACTCCTCGCTCCATGTGTCTCGCCTCAGGCGGGAGGTTCCTCCGCCCCCTCTGGACATCGAGGGGGCCCCGGCGTATGCAGTCTGATCCATACTGGTCACGAGGCGTCGGGCGAGGGGCCTTCAGTGCCACGTGGAGCAAAGAGAAAGTTAGACGCACAGATATCATATCGTCCAAAAGATGCTAACTTCCCCTGTTATTGTAATGGTGAGAGGTTCGCATGTCTTAGGGGTATGATATTTGTGTGTCTAACTTTCTCACTCATTATTCACGATTCATTCAGGACTATCCGTAATTATGGGAGAAACTCTCAGATTCAAGTCCAGGCTTTGGCTGGGACACTTAAGGACATCCCAGAAATGTTCCATACTCACAAAATTAGAATTTCTCACAAATATGCCCAAATTTGTTTAGTGGGCATTTAGGCTTTGCCAAGATAATCCATCCACCTGACAGATGTGGCATATTAAGAAGCTGATTAAA
The DNA here is from genome assembly GCF_057628025.1 of Oncorhynchus mykiss. NCBI lineage: Eukaryota > Metazoa > Chordata > Actinopteri > Salmoniformes > Salmonidae > Oncorhynchus > Oncorhynchus mykiss. Next base: position 14,327,931 of record NC_143033.1, on the reverse strand, counting down.
CAGCATGATCATTACACAGGTACACCTTGTGCTGGGGCAATAAAATATCACAAAAAATGTGAAGTTTTGTCACACAACACAATGCCACAGATGTTTAAGATTGAGGGAGCGTGCAATTGGCATGCTGAATGCAGTAATATCCACCAGAGCTGTTGCCAGAGAATTTAATTAATTTCTCTACCATAAGCCGTTTTAGAGAGTTTTTATCAGTACATCGAACCGGCCTCACAAACACAGACCACGTGTATCGTGTCGTGTGGGCGAGTGGTTCACTGATGTTAACGTTGTAAACAGTGCCCCATGGTGGCGGTGGGGTTACGGCATAAGCTACGGACAATGAACACAATTGCATTTTATCGATGGCAATATGAATGCAGAGAGATACCATGATCCTGAGGCCCATTGTCGTCCGCCGCCATCACCGTGTTTCAGCATGATAATGAACAGCCCCATGTCACAATGATCTGTACACAATTCCTGGAAGCAGAATGGCCTGTATATGCTCCAGAGATGTCACCCATTGAGGATGTTTGGGATCCTCTGGATTGACGTGTACAACAGCGTGTTCCTCTTCCCGCCAATATCCAGCAACTTCACACAGCCATTGAAGAGGAGTGTGACAACATTCCACAGGCCACAATCAACAGCCTGATCAACTCTATGCATAGTCACTTTAACTATACACTCATGTACATACTACCTCAATTGGGCTGACCAACCAGTGCTCCCGCACATTGGCTAACCGGGCTATCTGCATTGTGTCCCACCACCCACCAACCCCTCTTTTACGCTACTGCTACTCTCTGGTCATCATATATGCATAGTCACTTTAACCATATCTACATGTACATACTACCTCAATCCGCCTGACTAACCGGTGTCTGTATGTAGCCTCGCTACTTTTATAGCCTCACTACTGTATATAGCCTGTCTTTTTACTGTTGTTTTATTTCTTTACTTACCTATTGTTCACCTAACACCTTTTTTGCACTATTGGTTAGAGCCTGTAAGTAAGCATTTCACTGTAAGGTCGACACCTGTTGTATTCGACGCACGTGACAAATAAACTTTGATTTGAGATGTGTTCCGCTGCATGAGACAAATGGTGGTCACACCAAATACTGACTGGTTTGCTGAACCATGCCCCTACCTTTTCTTAAAGTTATCTGTGACCAACAGATGCATATCTGTATTCCCAGATCATGTGAAATCCATAGATTTAGGGCATTAATGAATTTATTTAAATTGACTGATTTCCTTGAAATGTGAAATTGTTGCATGTTGCGTTTAGATTGTATGCAATAGAAGTGACTCCAAAAGAACAGAATACATCATTTACCTTCATTTCTATTGACCACAAAATCTGAAACAGCCAAAACAAACAGCAGATGCGTCCCACGAGTTTGTAGAATCACAAGCCTGACGTAATCATTGTGACCTAGGAATATGGGACCAACATTTTTGACTACTTTAATACACAAGGGAATTTGTCCTCTAAAATGGGGGACTGTATACAAAAAGTGCTGTAATTTCTAAACATTTCACCTGATATGGATGAATTTCCCTCAAATTAAAGCTGACAGTCTGCGCCATCATTTCAAATCCAAAGGTCTGGAGTACAGAGCCAAAACCCCCCAAAAATGTACTTTCCCCAAATGTTTGGAGCTCACTGTATATATATGTATATTCCAGTCTCTCACATTGCTTGTTCTGATATTTATTTTATTTATTTTTTGCATTATGTGTGTATTGTTTTTTTGTTGTTCTAGGTATTACTGCACTGTTGAAGCTGAAAACACAAGCATTTAGCTAGGTATTACTGCACTGTTGAAGATAGAAACACTAGCATTTAGCTCGGTATTACTGCACTTTTGAAGATAGAAACACTAGCATTTAGCTCGGTATTACTGCACTGTCGAAGCTGGAAACAAGCATTTAGCTAGGTATTACTACACTGTTGAAGCTGGAAACAAGCATTTAGCTAGATATTACTGCACTGTTGAAGCTAGAAACACAAGCATTTAGCTAGGTATTACTGCACTGTTGAAGCTGGAAACAAGCATTTCCCTGCACCTGCGCTAACATCTGCAAAGGGTGCTTCTAAAGCAGCTAGATGTTCTTTACCATTCGGACATCAGATTTCCCACTAATGCTCATTATAGGACACATCACTGCACTCTATACTCCTCTGTAAATGGTCATCTCTGTATACCCGGGGCAAGACCCGCTGGTTGATGCTTATTTATTTAACCCTCGTAAACCTCCCTCCCCCTATCTGAGATATCTATTGTAGCCCTCATCCTCCACATATGTAACAGTATACCTTCCATCCATCCCCTCACCGGGCTCGAACCAGGAACCCTCTGCACACAGACAATAGTTACCCATCGCGCCACAAAAGCGTAAGGGGAACAATGGGAACCACTACTTCAAGGTCTCAGAGTGAGTGATGTCACCGATTGAAACACTATTATTTGCGCACCACCACTAGCTAGCTAGCCATTTCACATCGGTTACACATACAACACCCATTCTTCCAGTCACATTCTGTTAAAGGTCCCCAAAGCACACACATCCCTGGGTTGATCCTCTTTTCAGTTCGCTGCAACTAGCGACTGGAACGAACTGCAAGAAAACATTCAAACTGGACAGTTTAATCTCCATCTCTCTACATTCAAAGACTCAATCATGGACACTCACTGACACTTGTGGCTGCGCAATGTGGTTTTTTTTACCATTTTGTCCTTTGTGCTGTTGTCTGTGCCTACAGTGCATTCAGAAAATATTCAGACCCTTTACTCAGTACTTTGTTGAAGCACCTTTGTCAGCGATTACAGCCTAGAGTCTTCTTGGGTATGACGCTACAAGTTTGGCACACCTGTATTTGGAGAGTTTCTCCCATTCTTCTCTGTAGATCATCTTAAGCTCTGCCAGGTTGGATGGAGAGCGTCGCTGCACAGCTATTTTCAGGTCTCCAGAGATGTTCGATCAGGTTCAAGTCCGGGCTTTGGCTGGGACACTCAAGGACATTCAGAGACTTGGCCTGAAACCACACCTGCGTTGTTCTGTTGGAAGGTGAACCTTCGCCCTAGTCTGAGGTCCTGAGCGCTTTGGAGCAGGTTTTCATCAAGGATCTCTCTGTACTTTGCTCCTTTCATCTTTCCCTCGATCTTGACTAGTCTCCCAGTCCCTGACGCAGAAAAACATCCCCACAGCATGATGCTGTCACCACCATGCTTCACCTTATGGATGGTGGTGCCAGGTTTCCTTGGCATTCCGGCCAAAGAGTTCAATCTTGGTTTCATCAGACTACAGAATCTTGTTTCTCATGGTCTGAGAGTCCTTTAGGTGTCTTTTGGCAAGCAGGCTTTTACTGAGGAGTGGCTTCCGTCTGGCCACTCTACCATAAAGGCCTGATTGGTGGAGTGTTGCAGAGATGGTTGTCCTTCTGGAAGGATCTCCCATCTCCACAGAGGAACTCTGGAGCTCTGTGAGGAATCAGGTTCTTGGTCACATCCCGTACCAACCCCCCCCCCCAACCCCCCCCCCTTGGTCTTGGTGGTTCCAAACTTCTTCCATTTAAGAATGATGGCAGCTACTGTGTTCTTGTGGACCTTCAATGCAGCAGAAAATTTGCCTCGACACAATCTGGCCTTCGACCTCATGGCTTGGTTTTTGCTCTGACATGCACTGGTCAATGGTTGGACCTTATATAGACAGGTGTGTGCTTTCCAAATCAGGTCCAATCAATTGAATTTACCACACGTAGACTCCAATCAAGTTGTAGAAACTTCTCAAGGATGATCAATGGAAACAGGATGCACCTGAGCTCAATTTCGAGTCTCATAGCAAAGGGTCTGAATACTTATGTAAATAAGGTATCAGATTTTTTTTAAATACATTTGCAAAAATGTCTAAAAACCTGTTTTCGCTTTGTCATTGTTAGGTAGTGTTGGTAGATTGATGGGGATTTTTATTTATTTAATCCATTTTAGAATAAGGCTGTAACTGCATCTCAGTGCAAGTGCCTTAGACCCCTGCGCCACTCGGGAGCCCAGTTACAGCCTACAGTCCCGTCCCTGGTTCGATTCCAGACTGTATCACATCTGGCCGTGATTGGGAGTCCCATAGGGTGTGCACAATTTGCCCAGCGTTGTCCAGGGTAGGTCGTCATAAAGGTTAAATACCTTTTTTGGGAAAAGTCAAAGGGTCTGAACACTTTCCGAATGCACTGTAACAATGTTTGTGCCATCTTTGTACTGCTACCATGTTGTGCTGCTGCCATGTTGTCACACTGTGTTGCTACCATCTTGAGTTGTTGTCATGTTGTGTCGTTGTCTTAGGTCTCTGTTTTATAGTGTTGTAGTGATGTGTGTATTGGCCTACATTTCATTTTTTTTTTTATAGCAGCCCCCATCCCACAGGAGGCCTTTTGCTATGCAGTCATTGTAAATAAGAATTTGTTCGTAATTGACTCGCCTGGTTAAATAAATAAAACAATTTAAACATACAAAAAGTTAAGCATCAGAATACCTCAGATCTCTTACCTCCCTTATAAACTCTCCTTCATACAACTTACCTCCCTTATAAACTCTCCTTCATACAGCATACTGTTCAGAGTCATATTGTAATTAATGTTTATCCATAGATCACAATGGCATACTGTGTTAGGAGGATAACTGTGTTCTTGAGAGCCTTTTTGTGTATTTTATTATCCATAAATGAAGCGTCTAATAACTTTCTCTTTCTTATTCAACCTGTTTAACTTCTGTTTGCGGAAAGCTTGTACTAATAAAGGGTTTCATTTTAAACTCAAAACAACAATGGGTTAATATTGTTCCCCAGACTGTAGGCCTATAACCTCATTCATGTTGTTAAATGCCATGATATAATCTCATTGTTTAAGAATGTGACCTAATGCTTACTGTACATGAAAAACCCTGCTTCTGTTTCCTGTCCCTGAGGACAAACAGAAGAAGAGAGAATTATGTCAGATCCTCCTTTCATTTTCTAGGAAGGAGATAATCATTTTATGGGGGAAAGACTAAAAGATGGCTGTAAAATGCATTGGGCTTGATCCCTTTTTTATTTGCATATAAGCCTTTGTCAAAGAACCTGTAAATCTACAGCACCACCTACAATCCCACTCCGGTCGGATGGAGGCAGAAGTTGTCTATTGCCCAGAGAATGAGAGTACGAAAAAGGACTGTAAGATGTCTGGAGAAGCAGTAAAGGGAGGCCTCACTGCTGATGAACATGTTCTTCAGACCATGTTGGTGCAATAGTTGAAGATGGACAGAAGATGGGCAAAGGTGCCACTGTTGTGGTGCCATCATCATCATCTGCATGTCCTGCTACACCATCTTTGTTAACCTGCAAAGGCTAAAGAAGAGAGGAAGAGTGTGGAGGCCATCTTAATCATTGGTTGACAAATAGTGCCTCCCACTAGCCAGGTGATGGCTGCATGGTGCAGCTGGTGAGAAGCAACTGCAGCGACACCCTAACCGGGACGACCCTGGGCTAATTGTGCGCCTCCCTATGGGACTCCCAATCACGGCCGGTTGTGATACAGCCTGGAATCTATTCAGGGTCTGTAGTGACGCCTCTAGCATTGAGATGTAGTGCCTTAGACCACTGCGTCACTCGGGAGCCCCATATTAATTTGACTATTCACAATAATCATATTATTTTGTGCATACTCAGTGCCGGTGGTGTTCCTATAGATCAGTCAAACCGATCGGCTCGTAACACCAGCCACACTACACGATAAAGACAAAAAAAACTGGGACACTGCTAGAACTTTGTCGGAACCTACAACTGCATGTAGTGGTACTTAAATCAGCAGACCTAGACCCAGTCACACTGAACGAGCCAAGACGTAGTGGTACTTAAATCAGCAGACCTAGACCCTGTCACACTGAATGAGCCAAGATGTAGTGGTGCTGAATCAGCAGACCTAGACCCTGTCACACTGAACGAGCCAAGATGTAGTGGTGCTGAATCAGCAGACCTAAACCCTGTCACACTGAACAAGCCAAGACGTAGTGGTACTGAATCAGCAGACCTAAACCCTGTCACACTGAACGAGCCAAGACGTAGTGGTACTGAATCAGCAGACCTAAACCCTGTCACACTGAACGAGCCAAGACGTAGTGGTACTGAATCAGCAGACCTAGACCCTGTCACACTGAACGAGCCAAGATGTAGTGGTGCTGAATCAGCAGACCTAAACCCTGTCACACTGAACAAGCCAAGACGTAGTGGTACTGAATCAGCAGACCTAAACCCTGTCACACTGAACGAGCCAAGACGTAGTGGTACTGAATCAGCAGACCTAAACCCTGTCACACTGAACGAGCCAAGACGTAGTGGTACTGAATCAGCAGACCTAGACCCTGTCACACTGAACGAGCCAAGATGTAGTGGTACTGAATCAGCAAACCTAGACCCTGTCACACTGAACGAGCCAAGACGTAGTGGTACTGAATCAGCAGACCTAGACCCTGTCACACTGAACGAGCCAAGACGTAGTGGTACTGAATCAGCAGACCTAGACCCTGTCACACTGAATGAGCCAAGACGTAGTGGTACTGAATCAGCAGACCTAGACCCTGTCACACTGAACGAGCTAAGACGTCCGACAATCATTTACAACCTAAGAATTTGCCCACGACATGGACATTTTGTCTGGGATGTCAAAATCATGGCAAAAGACAGCTAACATCGTACAGTCTGCAAAGGCCTTAACAGAACCTGCCTCCCACCTGCTGTGTATTGGCGTCCTAGCTAGCTAGTAATGCCTGCCGAACACCTGCCCTCGCAGTTGTTAACAGAACTGTTGGAAAACAGTGCCCGACAGGCGGGGATGAAGTACACTATTGGTGTGCTCGCTAGCTAGATACCTATACCACCAGTGTCCTAGCTAGCAGTGTCCTTCGCTCCCGCCTGCCGAACACCTGCATTCGCCGTGGTTAACAGAACTACGGGAATGCATTGCCCAACAGGCGGGGTCGACAGTCTACGGTTGTCGTAGATATCGCTCCCGCCTCTTCTTATTCCATGGAGTTTAATTGGCGGTTGGCATCCAAGGTTATGATGCATTACCACCTACTGTACTGGAGCGCCCCCAACTCCCGCCTGTGTCCTAGCTAAAAAAAGGTACCAAGGGAAGTAGAAAGAGGGGTTCCTGCATACGATGCGGTCTGATTGAGACATGAAAAAAGGAAGGATAGCAGCACACTCTAGGAGCTCAGATGCAATTACTTAATAACCTAATAACCAACGTTTCGACAGACGTTGGTTATTATTGCATGTTGTCAGCAGCTTAGGTTATTATTAGGTTATTAACTGATTGCATCTGAGCTCCTAGAGTGTGCGGCTCTCTTTTCTGTTTTTGTGTGTTCTATTCTGCTAGCCAGAACCTTGCCTAAACTGGTGTGCGTTTCTTTCGCCTCCAGTCTCATGGAGACATAACATGCGCAGTTTGATCTACTCTAGAGATATAAAAAAGGAGGAAATAGGAATCCCATTGGGCAATGAATGGAGGTAGTATAACGCCCCACCCAGCAGACTGTCGACCAATCGCTTTCACTTTCCCGCGTCATGCTACGTCATGTGGTTGCTAAGCTAACGTACCTATTTTCCTCGAAAGTACGTAATGTCACGATTTCAAAGCCATACAATATTGTTTTTAAGCTAGCGCTCAATTGACTCCCATTCACTCCATGAAGGAGAGCTCTCCCTGTCCCAGAATCGTCCAGACTGCACCGTATGGCCCACTGACGTACAATGGGCAACGTACACAATAGGCGGTAATACGATGCAATGGAGATTCCGATCTCCTCAAAAGGACTGTACTTCTGGCTACTCCAGAAAGTGATGTTGCACGCAACCTCAGTAACTCAAGCACTAGGCCAACCTGGGTAGTCTACTGCTGGCTGCTATTAGCAAATACATTATCCTTATAAATTCTTCTGTGAGCGATTTAAATAAATTGTTAAAAAGACTTAGATCTGGTGTATTACAATAAATTATTGGTACCATAATTGTCTTCGATTTTTTTTTTTTTTTACACAAAGATATACATTTTTCCATTCACTATAATGGGGCCTAGTTCTGCTAACAAATGCCTGCAGTACAGCGGTCGGACTTGAACTTCCGTGACTTCAAGAGGGAGCAAGCGGTCTCCTCCATAGAGAATGATAGATGCCTCTAGTGGCCAAAATGCTATTTTAGCGTGGGCAGCGCTATTGTGGCAGCCACTATGCTTCCACCATTTTAAAGTAGTCAAAATAGTCATCTGGGTGGGGTTTCCTATGGGTTGTAGCCATAATGGCGCTGTGGCTGTCCATTCTGTCACAGATGAGTCCTCTATCTATCTCTATGTTCTCCCCTAGTCTGCTGCATACTTTTTTAGGGGGACAGCTGGGATACCTTTCTCGGCAATCAAAGCCAATCGAGGAACACGGCCAAACTGATCTCAGTACTTGAGTACTAGGCTATTGGAAATCAAAATAATTCATTTAGATTATGTATTTGGATAAATACCACATAATTTTTTACAAATAATATTCTATATTCTTCAATAAATTGACTTGTTCATATCTTTCTATCTCTCCAGTATAGCTATTCATTGTAGTAAAATGAAATCATTGCTTTAGCTGTATCAAAAATCATATACATTTGGCCATTTGGGTCATTTCCATAATATCCAGATGGGCCATAAAAAAGCTTTTATTTATGATCAGATATTTGGAGCCACCCAGACTTAAACTGGTGTTCATGAAATCGTACCACAGAGTTACTGTCTTTGATCGTATTGTATTCAGGCAGTTTATAAAGTCCAGAGAGGGGGTCCTCGGGCACGACTTGCGCAGCCATGTCCATTGTGTAATTTTAGAACTCTGTTTTTTGTTTTGTGCTTATGTATTTTCTAGCATGAGCTGCTGGGCTAGCCAGCTGCTTAAAATATTGTATTAATTGCTTGCTAAATCACAGAGTAAGGTGTATTGTAGCTAGATGACACTACGTAGCCATCGATAGCATGCAACAAAAGGTAATTTTCTCTCTGCGAGATCAATTCCGCATGCTAGCATGTCCGGCTAAATTTCAAGTTGGAATGCATATATTTTGATCAATCGCCTAGCTCTGATTTATTCCAATAAATAATCTATTACCAAAAGCATGTTGACTTGCCAATTTTATTAGTCATAGGTTCAGATCCTCTATTAGTCTTTCCTAAAAAAGCGATCTAACGTAATGCTTGCCAGAATATACTGACCCCTACCATTATGCTTGTTTACATAGAGCTGCACTGGGGTCGGAACGCAATCATGGTTACATTAAAATACAATGTATTCTTGATCTGTCAATGCCACCAGGAGGCTCCATGTGGAGGTTATGATGCAAAATTGCAGAGCCTCTGGGGGCTTGAAAATGCCAAATCTAGCTGGCATCTAGCTGGCTCAACAGCTACACATATTTCCATGTAGCCAGTGCTTAATATTGTCAGGAGCTGAGTAGGGAAAGGGGGGATACCTAGTCAGTTGTCCAACTGAACGTATCTTCCACATTTAACCCAGAGAGCTGCAGGGGGCTCCCTTAATCAATGTCTTCAGCACCTGGGGAACATTGGTTTAACTGCTTTGTTCAGAATGACAGATTTTTACCTTGTCAGCTCAAGGATTCAATCCAACAACCTTCCAGTTCCTGGCCCAACACTCTAACCACTAGGCTACCCACTAGTACCAGCAACTCACATTTTCTACTGCTTGAGCTCCTGTTCCTCTTACAGAATATTATCTCAAAAGTATTGTAGAGCTGCTTCACATAAATATAAACCGTACCGGCACCTATTTCAGTCCAAGTCAAGCACTGCATATAGCTCCACAATGACATGATTGGTTGATGGTAGGAGGGGGTGCAGTTCATCCTGTATAAACACAAACTTGCTTACTTCACAAAAAAACATGGAGAACTTTGACGAAAGGCTATCAGAACAAATTCACCAATATAATACATCTTTATGTAGGGATTTCAAAGACACAAAAATAAGTTTGAACTCCTGGAAAGACATTGTGGAGGAAGCTCCTGAGTGGCGCAGCGGTCTAAGGCACTGCATCTCAGTGCAAGAGGCATCGCTACAGTCCCTGGTTTGAATCCAGGCTGTATCACATCTGGTCATGATTGGGAGTCCCATAGGGCGGCGCACAATTTGCCCAGCGTTGCCGGGGTAGGCCGTCATTGTAAATTAACATTTGTTCTTGACTGACTTGCCTAGTTAAATAAAGGTTCAAAATAAATAATAATAGGTATACAGTTGAAGTTGGGAGTTTACGTACACTGAGGTTGGAGTCATTAAAACTATTTTTTCAACCACTCCACAAATGTCTTGTTAACAAACTATAATTTTGGCAAGTCGGTTAGGACATCTACTTTGTGCATGACACAAGTCATTTTTCCAACAATTGTTTACAGACAGATTATTTCACTTATAATTCACTGTATCGCAATTCCAGTGGGTCAGAAGTTTACATACACTAAGTTGACTGTGCCTTTTAACAGCTTGGAAAATTCCAGAAAATGATGTCATGGCTTTAGAAGCTTCGGATAGGCTAATTGACATCATTTGAGTCAATTGGAGGTGTACCTGTGGATGTATTTCAAGGCCTACCTTCAAACTCAGTGCCTCTTTGCGTGACATCATGATAAAATCAAAGGAAATCAGCCAAGACCTCAGAAAAACAATTGTAGACCTCCACAAGTCTGGTTAATCCTTGGGAGCAATTCCCAAATGCTTGAAAGTACCATGTTCATCTGTGCAAACAATAGTACGCAAGTATAAACACCATGGGACCACCAGCCATCAAACCGCTCAGGAAGGAGATGCGTTCTGTCTGTTAGAGGTGAACGTACTTTGGTGCGAAAAGTGCAAATCAATCCCAGAACAACAGCAAAGGACCTTGTGAAGATGCTGGAGGAAACAGGTACAACAGTATCTGTATCCACAGTAAAACGAGTCCTATATCGACATAATTTGAAAGAACGTTCAGCAAGGAAGAAGCCAATGCTCCAAAATCGCCATAAATAAGCCAGACTACGGTTTGCAACTGCACATGGAGAAATGTCCTCTGCTCTGATGAAACAAAAATATAACTCTTTGGCCATAATGACCATCATTATGTTTGGAGGAAAAAGTGGGAGGCTTGCAAGCTGAAGAACACCATCCCAACCGTGAAGCACGGGGGTGGCAGCATGATGTTGTGATGGTGCTTTGCTGCAGGAGGGACTGGTGCACTTCACATAATATATGGCATCATGAGGAAGGAGAATTATGTGTATATATTGAAGCAACATCTCAAGATATCAGTCAGGAAGTTAAAGCTTGGTCGCAAATGGGTCTTCCAAATGGACAATGACCCCAAGCACACTTCCAAAGTTGTGACAAAATGGCTAAAGGACAACAAAGTCAAGGTATTGGAGTGGCCATCACAGAGCCCTGACCTCAATCCTATAGCAAATGTGTGGGCAGAACTGAAAAAGCGTATGCGAGCAAGTAGGCCTACTAACCTGACTCAGTTCCACCAGCTGCCAAGAGGAATGGGCCAAAATTCACCCAACACATTGTGGGAAGCTTTTGGAAGGCTACCCAAAATGTTTGACCCAAGTTAAACAATTTAAAGGGAATCCTACCAAATACTAATTGATTGTATGTAAACTTCTGACCCACTGTGAATGTGATGAAAGAAATCAAATCTGAAAGAAATCATTCTCTCTACTATTATTCTGACATATCACATTCTTAAAATAAAGTGGTGATCCTAACTGACCCAAGACAGGGCATTTTTACAAGGATTAAATGTCAGGAATTGTGAAACACTTAGTTTAAATGTATTTGGCTAAGGTGTATGTAAACTTCCGACTTCAACTGTAGATGCAGTAAAGAGGTCAATGGAATGCAGACCGTGTGGGATAGAAGGGCAATGGATTGGCGCACATTCAACAAATCTGATCTAAGTGAATATTTGTCAAATCCGCCATGATTGATGTATTGTAACAGGCCCACAATGTGGGTACTAAATTCTGATTTGGATATATTTAGCTGTTTTCGCTGCATAACATTTAGAAGTTTCCCCTTTTCAGGTTTAGAAGAATGCTAACTCCCGTTTGTATAAGCAGGTTAGCGTAGCTAGCACACAGAAATTGGTGGTGTAGTCAAAGTCGTTTTAAACTGTAATGCAGTTGATTGATGACATGAACATGTATTGGGGTTGACCTCCACACAAACATATAGTGTGAAATACACATAAACAACAGCCTAAATGTAGGCTGATTTTGCTGGGGGGCAGTGAGGAGATTCGGGATAGAGATGCAGGTGGGAAAACAGTGCATCCTTTTTTACTTCATGCTATTTTGGCTGAGCTATGTCAAGCAGCGGGAAACGGACTCCAACAACTCAGAAGAGGTAAGGTCTTTTCTTTTTGTTTAGCCAGTTGCTCGTAATTAGCTGGATGGCTATAGAGATGAATCCTGAGTCACTACGAGACCAATTTATTGGATGCGTATGACAGCTGCCCGAAGCTCAAGATGTATGAATGCTCTGACTTCTGCGGCGGCCGCATCGCTGTAAACGCTGTACAGCCACTGCAGACTCGGATTGACCATAAAATCAGCTTTTAAGACACTGTAGCTGGCACGAGATATGGATCGGAAAACATACCTCAATGCAGGATTGGATATGCCACTAAATTTGACCTTTATCCACACTGATACATCGAGAAGATTGAAATACTGCTAATTTTCCCAGAAAACTGCCCTTTTTGTTCTCATGCTAGCTAGTAGTAGCCACCGCAGTCATTTTGGAATGTAGGGTCAGCCAATCAGCTCCTTTGTTGTTCAACGCCACGTGCCATTCCATAATGGCTGCTTTGGCTGATGTTAGCTAGCCTGATAACACAAAGGACTGTTTTCCAGTTTTTCAGTGTGGATGTGTGTACAGTGTAGATGAAGTGTGGATAAGGTACTACTTGCAGTACAGTACCCATTCCTTAATTAAGGTGTGTTTTCCGACCCCTATCTCCTGTCGGCTCCACAGTGTCTTAATGTAACCATGATTGCGTTTAGACCCCAGTGCAGCTCAGTGTAAACAAGCATAATGATAGGGTCGGTATCTTCGGCCAACCTTAGATTGCAGTGACCCCTTAGTTCCATGCCATAACTTTACCCTGTTGTGCCCTTTTCATCTTTTCAGCCTTAAACCTGTGCCAGAACCGTGAAATCTGATGATCCAAAATGCCTCATAAACTCCTCAAGTTACTCCTGGGAAGTTACCAGTGGCTGGCCAGTTACTGGCCCGTCCTTATGCCGAGGGGAATCCGCCTGTACACATTTGAACAGATCCCGTTATTCATGAAAGAAAACCCATACATTACAGATGGATACAGAGCCCGTTTACAATCCAAACTTTGTTTAAAAAGGTATGTCAAGAGAATAATATAGCTAAGCTCAATGTAAATTAGATGTTGTTGTACAGTGTTGTTGCTAGTTGTTGTATAGCCTGGGAAGGTCTATACTGTCTTGCCAACTCATATGGTCATTGTCATGTCAAACAAATTTACCATAGCAGTTGGCAAGACAGCACAAACAGATCTGGAACCAGGCTAGTTGTTGTGTATTGTTTTCCACCCCTCTAGCATCTTTGTGCTGTCCAATGAAACAGTCAACATATGGACTCATCTGTTGGGCTTCCTCCTGTTCTTCCTACTGGGGGTGAATGACATGTCTACAGTCCTGCCGGCTTCAGGTGCCAACAGAGAAGACTATGTCATCTACTGCATAGCACTCTTCTGCTTTCAGGTGTGTGTTTGGGTGGGTGAGTGAGAGTGAGAGAGATGGACAGAAAGAAAGAGAGTGAGAGGTCACAGCTATCTGTCAGTCTTATTTTGTTGTGGTTTACAGGTCTTACCTGTGTTCAGGAGAAGTAATGCTGGTGTATTTGACCTGTTTTTCTAGGTGTGTATGCTGTGTTCTGCAGGGTATCACATGTTCTCCTGCCACCTCTCAGAGAAGACATGTCACCGCTGGTTGGCGCTGGACTTCGTTGGAATCTCTGTGGGAATCCTGGGCTGTTACATTCCAGGGGTCTTCTATGCCTTCTACTGCATCACTGTATGTTCAACAATACATTCCATTATTTGTTTTCTTTTTCCACTTATACTGTTTGTTTTTGTAAATGTATACTTGTGCAAACTGTCTCTGAAATCCCATCTCTTCTCCCCACATATCTTTCCCGTTTCCTGTCTTCTACCCCCTCCCTCTTTCTCTCATCAATAGTTCTGGAGACAGGTGTACCTGGTGACTGCTCTAGCGTTGATATTGGCCGTGTTCTTAGCTCAGATCCACCCTCACTACCACTCTAAGGAGTGGCGACACCAGCGTACTGCCATCTTCTGCTCCGTGGCTGGCTACGGGATCATCCCCGCCGGCCACTGGGTCTGGCTCAATGAAGGCCTCGGCTCAGCTGTCGTCCAGGTGAGGCAACAGGTTCCTGAATCAACACTTTATTTGAAAGTGTGTTGACTTCATAACACATTCATAAACAGTACAATTATGCATCAGAGTCAAGTATTGTTACCCTTACCATCTGTTCTCTCTGTCTGCAGTTGTTCCTCCCTCGTGTGATTGTGATGTATTTGATAGCTGGAGCTGCGTTCCTCTTTTACATCTCTAAAATCCCAGAACGCTGCTTCCCAGGTGAGCCTTCATGCTTGACACATCTATTCCACAATAGTACAATTGACCTAGTATAGCAAATAACCACTCATGTGATTAAGTGCACCTTGTCTTGCTCAAGTGACCTTGTGATGCACTTTGACCTCCACAGGTCAACTGAACTATCTGGGTGCCAGCCACCAGGTGTGGCATGTCCTTGTGGTGTTTTTGCTCTACTGGTGGCACCAGACTGCAGTATATATAATGAAATTCAGGCACAGCCAGCCATGCCCTCCTTTCTACACCCAGCCTGGTCTCATAGACTAGATGTAACATAGTAAAAGTACATCCGGGACACTCAAATTAGTATGATATGTTACGTTTGGTATGGGTGGTTGGTCGAGGTGGATGGGTGGGTGAATGCCTAGCTATCCAAAAAGTTGTCTGTTCAAATCTCGTCACGGACAACTTTAGCAAATTTTCAACTACTTGAACTTTTTAGCTACTTTGAAACTACTTAGCATGTTAGCTAACCCTTCCCCTAACTCTTTTAACCAGCCCTTCCCCTAACTTTAACCCTTTAACCTAACTCCGAACCTTAACCCATAACCCTAAACTAGCTAACATTAGCCAGCTAGCTAACGTTGGGTACAGCTAATTGGTATTCGTAACATATCATACGTATTGCAAATTTGTAACATATTGTACATTTACAGATTCAATACAAATTGTACATTTAGCAAATTCTTAACATATCATCCAAATTGTAATTCATAACTTATCATATGAAATGGATGATGACATCCACAAATGAATACATACAATACGAAACGTAACATATCATACTAAATGAAGTGTCTCAGAATTACATACAGAATAATACAAAATGCTGAGAGACCAGATTGCTACACAAACAGTGACTATAGCCTCAAGCTGGCTCAGCCACCGACAGAGCAACAACCTGTACTGTAGCCACTCGATGCAATTAAACCAGACTACAGACCTCTAGAATTCTATCATACAGATGCCCAGTCAAGCAGACAAGAGAGTAGCCTCCCTACCAGAACAACTATAACCATACCGTTAGACCTTGCAGATGTCTGTAGAAAGAGTGAACAAGTAAAAGAGTGGAACCATCTCTCTGGTTTTAAGGATTGCGATTGGTGGTATGCAATCGTATCTGCTTTCTGCTGAGACTTCTGTAAGGCCAGGTTATAAGAAGGAAAGACATGTCAGTCATAGCCTGGTCGCAGGTCTGGGAAGCAAGATGGCACAAACAGACCTGGGTCTAGTCTTGGTGAAGTCACTAGGACACACAGTACAGCTTCAACTGAACATTTTCTGTTATTCTCCGATTATCTTTTCGTATTCAAGATAGTTTTTTTTAACCTGATTTGTATCTATTAATTTGCATGTAAGCTACTGTTTGAATGTTACATGCTGTGAAATGGTACTTCTTGAAATGCTTTCTTGAGCACATGGGACTTTACAAGGGTTATGTGCAATCTAGAATATATATCCTTTGGAAACCGAACATAGAGCCTATGTTCAGTTGTTTTTGCCTGCATAGTTATCTTACTGTATTTCATTAATGGTGGGGCTGAGTAGTTATCTTACTGTATTTCATTAATGGTGGGGCTGAGTAGTTATCTTACTGTATTTCATTAATGGTGGGGCTGAGTAGTTATCTTACTGTATTTCATTAATGGTGGGGCTGAGCAGTTATCTTACTGTATTTCATTAATGGTGGGATTGAGTAGTTATCTTACTGTATTTCATTAATGGTGGGTTACTTTTAGTATCAGTGGTCAACTGAACCCCTTCCTCTCACAATCCACTTGAATCTAAGGGCTGATTCAGGAATTGTTTAGAGAGTTGGTTACATTTAAACATAAACCCAATTAAATAGATTGGGAGTAAATGACCCTTGCTTTAATTAGTTTGTTAATAGACTATTTATGAATCCGTCCCTCTATTCACTTACTATATAACCTAACGTATCGACGTAAAAGAGACACCTGAGTAGAATACCCCACATTCTGGTCCTGATGATATTTATTTTTTTAAATAACTTGTGGGAGGTTCTCTTCTGCACTATTCAACCAATCCAGTAAATGTGAAGGAGGAGTTAAGATGGAGCGTCTTCTTTTTAAGCGTCCAAAAGCTGAAGTCGCGTCACAAGCTCTTCCATTTCCACTGAAAACAGGTTGCACCCAGTGTTTGCAACCCCGCTGATGATGCTTACTATATAGTACATGGGTGTGTGAACAACTGCATAAGAACAAATACTTTAGAGGCCAGTATTATCTATTGTATGACTAATACTGTACGGTTTTACAATCACATTACTGACAGGTCTATCTATGCACAATATGGTGTCCTGTAGATCACAGGTGGCTGGTGGCACCTTAATTGGGGGGGGGGGGGGGGACAAGTTTATAGTAATTGGCTGGAATTGATTTGATGGAATGACATAGAAGTGTTTTAATACCATTGTTATGAGCCGTCCTCCCCTCACCAGCCTCCTGTATTGTAGATCTCCTACTGTGTAGCTAATACCCATAGAGGTCATTCGACCGTGTCAGATAATGATGCTCAGAACATATCACAGCCGTTAAAGGCCCACTGTGACATTCACAGCCTATATTGACTGTTCGTTAGCCTTGTTTGTAAATGAGCTTTTGTTTCAAGTATGCCTTTAATTATTTCACTGTATTTTACCTGGTTGCTATAATGTCGGTCTTTGGTTGTCCAACATTTGTTTTTCCATTCATTTAGGCATTATTGTTGGACTTACTTTTGAATGCTGGAATGCACTGACTAAAGGGACACATTATTTTAATCTGTAATATGACATGTCTCGAGTATTATAAATGAATAAAGAATGCCTAAAAGGATTGTCATTGTTGAATTCAAATGTCAGAAAAAAGAAGCCATTACTCATTATTTACTTTCACTTGTGGCTATATACGGTTATTAGAAAATGGCATCCTCCTCAAAGTTAACGAGAGCATAGTCTCCTTGCCATCACATCTTATACAAAGGCAGTTGTCAAAACAATATTTTCAATTAATCCCATTCTACAATCTGTTGTAATCTCTGACCTCCCAGTGCAAATTGGGGGATTAGACAGCCATTGTTCTTTTCTTACAGCAACTAATTGGAATTTTGTAAGAAAGGGTTAGAGTTAGATACTCCCAACAGACAAATCTCCAGATTAGACAGTCTTGCCTGAGATAACGACTAAGCATATCTTTCTTTATGACAATGTTGGCAAAACATTGCAGAGCAGGAGGATTTATCACACTTTGTCTCGCTTGACAAATTGCCTTTATTCTCAGGTGCAGACAGAGATTAAATATTCATGCCATGTAAAATACTAATCATAAATGATCAGAATTAGGCTAAACAGCTTTACCTGCTTAATCACCGCATTTCATGTCAACATTGAGGATTACAGGATGAGATCTGGGCTTTGTATTAAAAGAAAAGCTCCATTTCACATCTGATTCAGAAGCATTGTCAGTTATTGTTAGCCAATTTAAGTCTTTGTAAAACAAGAAAACTGAATTGAACATTTCTAAACTGAATCACTGATCGACATGGTATTCTGCAGATATGCTTTCTCACCACCCACTGGACAAAGGACCACATGACAAGGAACTGTTAGTAAACATTTTTAATAGCACTTCTCATACAAGAACAGAGAATACCTTCCTGATATCTATAATAATTTGGATAATACCAATAAAGGTTTGCCTTAATGAGATGCATTCAGGAATGTAAATGTTGGAAACACAAAACAGAAATAGGTGACTGGCTAAGGAATCCTGGAGTGTGTCTGGGCTGGCTGATCACATGTTCCAGGTTACACATCCCAATGTCAAACTTTGTGAACATTGAAACAAACATATCCATGTTTCTCAGGGTAACAGTGAGTGTGTCTATAATAAATTGAACCTGTGCAGTGCACTGCAGCCTTCACATTGTTATGATCCTTCGGTGGGAGGCTCCTCAATGCCAAGTAGACAGAACCTTAGTCGTCTTCCCCACACAGCTTCAGCAGAGCTTGTCCATAACTTCCAGCAGTTTCAGACTACAATTGGAACACAGGGATGAAGAGGATTTTTACATGGCTATGACAGAGTATGATCAATTTCACAGATCCTACTAGTTAATCGTCATTTCCTCCACAGAGAATCTTCAGAGCGTTGCCATAGTAACTGGACACTTACGACTGACCAGGTAAGAAAGAAAACCACCCCCCCCCAAAAATCCCCAAATCACAATAAAAATGTCTGATTTGCAATCGCATGCAGGTCAGATTGGCTGACCAAATAATAAAATCACAAGATGTATTTATTTTCAAACCTACATTCCAATCATGTTTATTTCAACAGCCATTAAATGAAAATCAGCAGATACATTGCATTCAGAAAGTATTTAGACCCCTTGCCTTTTTCCACATTGTTACGTTACAGCCTTATAAAATATCCCCCTCTAAATATACACACACACTTCCCCATAATGACAAAGCGAAGACAGAAATACATGTAAATAATTATTCAGACCCTTTGCTATGAGACTCGAAATTAAGCTTAGGTGCATCCTGTTTCCATTGATCATCCTTGAGATGTTTCTACAACTTGATTGGAGCACCTGTGGTAAACTCAATTGATTGGACCTGATTTGGAAAGGCACACACACGTCTATAGAAGGTCCCACAGTTGACAGTCCATGTCTGAGCAAAAACCAATACAGGATTCTGTTGAGGCAAATATCTTGGAAAGAGTATCAAAATAAATTCTGCAGCATTGAAGGTCCAAGGTCACAGTGGCCTCCATCATTCTTAAATGGAACCAAGACTCTTCCTAGATCTGACTGCCTGGCCAAACTGAGCAATCGGGGGAGAAGGACCTTGCTCAGGGAGGTGACCAATAACCCAAATGGGCACTCTGACAGAGCTACAGAGTTCCTCTGTGGAGATGGGAAAAACCTTCCAGAAGGACAACCATCTCTGCAGCACAGCACCAATCAGGCCTTTATGGTAGAGTGACCAGACGGATGGCACTCCTCAGTAAAAGGCACATGACAGCCAGCTTGGAGTTTACCAAAAGGCACCTAAAGACTCTCTGACCCTGAGAAACAAGAGTCTCTGGTCTGATGAAACCAGGACTGAACTCTTTGGCCTGAATGTCAAGCGGTACGTCTGGAGGAAGCCTGGCACCATCTCTATGGTGAAGCATGGTGGTGGCAGCATTTTTTATTTCACCTTTATTTAACCAGGTCGACCAGTTGAGAACAAGTTCTCATTTACAACTGCAACCTGGCCAAATTAAAGCAAAGCGACATAAACAGAGTTTACACATGGGATAAACAAACGTACAGTCAATAACACAATAGAAAACTATATACACAGTGTGTGCAAATGAGGTAAGATTAGGTAGGTAAGGCAATAAATAGGCAGTAGTGGCAAAGTAATTACAATTTAGCAATTAAACACTGGAGTGATAGATGTACATCATGCTGTGGGGATGTTTTTTAGTGGCAGGGACTGGGAGACTAGTCAGGATCAAGGGAAAGCTGAACGGAGAAAAGTATAGAGAGATCCTTGATGAAAATCTGCTCCAGAGCACTCAGGACCTCAGACTGGGGAGAAGGTTCACCTTCCAACAGGACAACGATCCTAAGCACACAGCCAAGACAATGCAGGAGTGGCTTCACGACAAGACTGAATGTCCTTCAGTGGCCCAGCCAGAGCCCGGACTTACACCCGATCGAACATCGCTGGAGAGACCTTCAGTGCAGTGACACTCCCCATCCAACCTGACAGAGCGCGAGAAGATCTGCAGAGAAGAACTCTCCAAATACAGGTGTGCCAAGCTTGTAGAGTCATACCCAAGAAGACTTGAGGCTGTAATCACTACCAAACATGCTTCAACAAAGGACTAAGTAAAGGGTCTGAATACTTATGTAACCTGTTTTTTTCCTTTGTCATTATGGGAACGTGTGTAGATTGATGAGGGGGAAATCAATTTATTCCATTTCAAAATGAGGCTGTAACATAAAATGTGGGAAAAGTCAAGGGGGTCTGAATACTTTGAATGCACTGTAACTAATTGGTCAAAACAAATCGAGCTGTAAAAGATAGAAGATTTACCCCATGAAATGTAGCTATGGGACAAGTATGTTACCAGTCAGCAAGATTATCAGCAAATACCTTGATGGTGGAGTAGAGAGAACAGCCAAACAGCTTTTTAAACTCTGCCCTGATGTCCAGCATGTCCATCTCAGAGCGGCCAACCATGATCCTGGTCAGAATGGACTCGGTGGTCCCCACGCCCTGAACACACAACCACTGGATTAATCCCAAAACCCCACAGATGAACGTTCTACACCACCGGAGCCCACTGGATTAGAAGAAATGAAACAAAAATAAAACATGTCAGTCCCAGATCTGTTTGTGCAGTTTGGCACGACAATAGGAGTTGTCAAGACAGCACAAACAGATCTGACATCAGGCTAGGCACCGTGCACTAGAGGTCGACCGATTATGATTTTTCAACGCCGATACCGATTAAAAATCGGCCGATTTATTTGTAATAATGACAATTACAACTATACTGAATGAACACTTATTTTAACTTAATATAATACATCAATAAAATCAATTTAGCCTCAAGTAAATAATGAAACATGCTCAATTTGGTTTAAATAATGCAAAAACAAAGTGTTGGAGAAGAAAGTAAAAGTGCAATATGTGCCATGTAAAATGTGCCATATAAGAAAGCTAATGTTTAAGTTCCTTGCTCAGAACATGAGAACATATGAAAGCTGGTGGTCCCTTTTAATATGAGTCTTCAATATTCCCAGGTAAGAAGTTTTAGGTTGTAGTTATTATAGGAATTATAGGACTATTTCCCTCTATACCATTTGTATTTTTTTATTTATTTATTTTATTTTACCTTTATTTAACCAGGTAGGCAAGTTGAGAACAAGTTCTCATTTACAATTGCGACCTGGCCAAGATAAAGCAAAGCAGTTCGACAGATACAACAACACAGAGTTACACATGGAGTAAAACAAACATACAGTCAATAATAAAGTATAAACAAGTCTATATACAATGTGAGCAAATGAGGTGAGAAGGGAGGTAAAGGCAAAAAAAGGCCTTGGTGGCAAGGTAAATACAATATAGCAAGTAAAACACTGGAATGGTAGTTTTGCAATGGAAGAATGTGCAAAGTAGAAATAAAAAAATAAAAAATAAATAATGGGGTGCAAAGGAGCGAAATAAATAAATTAATTAAATACAGTTGGGAAAGAGGTAGTTGATAGGGCTAAATTATAGGTGGGCTATGTACAGGTGCAGTAATCTGTGAGCTGCTCTGACAGTTGGTGCTTAAAGCTAGTGAGGGAGATAAGTGTTTCCAGTTTCAGAGATTTTTGTGGTTCGTTCCAGTCATTGGCAGCAGAGAACTGGAAAGAGAGACGGCCAAAGAAAGAATTGGTTTTGGGGGTGACTAGAGAGATATGCTGGAGCGTGTGCTACAGGTGGGAGATGCTATGGTGACCAGCGAGCTGAGATAAGGGGGACTTTACCTAGCAGGGTCTTGTAGATGACATGGAGCCAGTGGGTTTGGCGACGAGTATGAAGCGAGGGCCAGCCAACGAGAGCGTACAGGTCGCAATGGTGGGTAGTATATGGGGCTTTGGTGACAAAACGGATTGCACTGTGATAGACTGCATCCAGTTTGTTGAGTAGGGTATTGGAGGCTATTTTGTAAATTACATCGCCAAAGTCGAGGATTGGTAGGATGGTCAGTTTTACAAGGGTATGTTTGGCAGCATGAGTGAAGGATGCTTTGTTGCGAAATAGGAAGCCAATTCTAGATTTAACTTTGGATTGGAGATGTTTGATATGGGTCTGGAAGGAGAGTTTACAGTCTAACCAGACACCTAAGTATTTGTAGTTGTCCACGTATTCTAAGTCAGAGCCGTCCAGAGTAGTGATGTTGGACAGGCGGGTAGGTGCAGGTAGTGATCGGTTGAAGAGCATGCATTTAGTTTTACTTGTATTTAAGAGCAATTGGAGGCCACGGAAGGAGAGTTGTATGGCATTGAAGCTTGCCTGGAGGGTTGTTAACAGTGTCCAAAGAAGGGCCGGAAGTATACAGAATGGTGTCGTCTGCGTAGAGGTGGATCAGAGACTCACCAGCAGCAAGAGCGACCTCATTGATGTATACAGAGAAGAGAGTCGGTCCAAGAATTGAACCCTGTGGCACCCCCATAGAGACTGCCAGAGGTCCGGACAACAGACCCTCAGATTTGACACACTGAACTCTATCAGAGAAGTAGTTGGTGAACCAGGCGAGGCAATCATTTGAGAAACCAAGGCTGTTGAGTCTGCCGATGAGGATGTGGTGATTGACAGAGTCGAAAGCCTTGGCCAGATCAATGAATACGGCTGCACAGTAATGTTTCTTATCGATGGCGGTTAAGATATCGTTTAGGACCTTGAGCGTGGCTGAGGTGCACCCATGACCAGCTCTGAAACCAGATTGCATAGCAGAGAAGGTATGATGAGATTCAAAATGGTCGGTAATCTGTTTGTTGACTTGGCTTTCGAAGACCTTAGAAAGGCATGGTAGGATAGATATAGGTCTGTAGCAGTTTGGGTCAAGAGTGTCCCCCCCTTTGAAGAGGGGGATGACCGCAGCTGCTTTCCAATCTTTGGGAATCTCAGACGACACGAAAGAGAGGTTGAACAGGCTAGTAATAGGGGTGGCAACAATTTCGGCAGATAATTTTAGAAAGAAAGGGTCCAGATTGTCTAGCCCGGCTGATTTGTAGGGGTCCAGATTTTGCAGCTCTTTCAGAACATCAGCTGAATGGATTTGGGAGAAGGAGAAATGGGGAAGGCTTGGGCGAGTTGCTGTTGGGGGTGCAGTGCTGTTGACAGGGGTAGGAGTAGCCAGGTGGAAAGCATGGCCAGCAGTAGAAAAATGCTTATTGAAATTTTCAATTATGGTGGATTTATCAGTGGTGACAGTGTTTCCTATCTTCAGTGCAGTGGGCAGCTGGGAGGAGGTGTTCTTATTCTCCATGGACTTTACAGTGTCCCAGAACTTTGAGTTAGTGTTGCAAGAAGCAAATTTCTGCTTGAAAAAGCTAGCCTTGGCTTTTCTAACTGCCTGTGTATAATGGTTTCTAGCTTCCCTGAACAGCTGCATATCACGGGGGCTGTTCGATGCTAATGCAGAACGCCATAGGACGTTTTTGTGTTGATTAAGGGCAGTCAGGTCTGGGGAGAACCAAGGGCTATATCTGTTCCTGGTTCTAAATTTCTTGAATGGGGCATGTTTATTTAAGATGGTTAGGAAGGCATTTTTAAAAAATATCCAGGCATCCTCTACTGACGGGATGAGGTCAATATCCTTCCAGGATACCCCGGCCAGGTCGATTAGAAAGGCCTGCTCGCTGAAGTGTTTCAGGGAGCATTTTACAGTGATGAGAGGAGGTCGTTTGACCGCTGACCCATTACGGATGCAGGCAATGAGGCAGTGATCGCTGAGATCTTGGTTGAAGACAGCAGAGGTGTATTTAGAGGGGAAGTTGGTTAGGATGATATCTATGAGGGTGCCCGTGTTTAAGGCTTTGGGGAGGTACCTGGTAGGTTCATTGATAATTTGTGTGAGATTGAGGGCATCAAGTTTAGATTGTAGGATGGCTGGGGTGTTAAGCATGTTCCAGTTTAGGTCGCCTAGCAGCACGAGCTCTGAAGATAGATGGGGGGCAATCAGTTCACATATGGTGTCCAGAGCACAGCTGGGGGCAGAGGGTGGTCTATAGCAGGCGGCAACGGTGAGAGACTTGTTTTTAGAGAGGTGGATTTTTAAAAGTAGAAGTTCAAATTGTTTGGGTACAGACCTGGATAGTAGGACAGAACTCTGCAGGCTATCTTTGCAGTAGATTGCAACACCGCCCCCTTTGGCAGTTCTATCTTGTCTGAAAATGTTGTAGTTTGGAATTAAAATGTCTGAATTTTTGGTGGTCTTCCTAAGCCAGGATTCAGACACAGCTAGAACATCCGGGTTGGCAGAGTGTGCTAAAGCAGTGAATAGAACAAACTTAGGGAGGAGGCTTCTAATGTTAACATGCATGAAACCAAGGCTATTACGGTTACAGAAGTCGTCAAAAGAGAGCGCCTGGGGAATAGGAGTGGAGCTAGGCACTGCAGGGCCTGGATTCACCTCTACATCGCCAGAGGAACATAGGAGGAGTAGAATAAGGGTGCGACTAAAAGCAATAAGAATTGGTCGTCTAGAACGTCTGGAACAGAGAGTAAAAGGAGGTTTCTGGGGGCGATAAAATAGCATCAAGGTATAATGTACAGACAAAGGTAAGGTAGGATGTGAATACAGTGGAGGTAAACCTAGGTATTGAGTGATGAAGAGAGAGATATTGTCTCTAGAAACATCATTGAAACCAGGAGATGTCATTGCATGTGTGGGTGGTGGAACTAATAGGTTGGATAAGGTATAGTGAGCAGGACTAGAGGCTCTACAGTGAAATAAGCCAATAAACACTAACCAGAACAGCAATGGACAAGACATATTGACATTAAGGAGAGGCATGCTTAGTCGAGTGATCAAAAGGGTCCATCCAGTGAGTGGAGAGGTTGGTTTAGGGTCACGGCGATTTAGACAGCTAGCCAAGCCAACCGGTAGCAAGCTAGCATAGGATGGAGTCTGTTGTTAGCCACCTCTTGCGTTCGGTCAGTAGATTAGTGGGGTTCCGTGTGGTAGAGGGGATTAATCCAAATCACACAACAACAACAAAAATAAGAACAATAGATATAGTTATAGAGGCCCGAGAAGAAAACATAATAATAAAAATAAATAAATTGTCCGATTGTCTATTCAGATAGCAGCCGGAAAGACAGCTAACGGTTAGCGGGCCGCAGATGGGCGTTCAGGTAACGTCGCGACAGAGGAGCCAGCCGGATCTCATTCAGGTAGATAACGTCGGCAGTCCGGTTGTGAAGGCCCGGTGGGGCTCCGCGTAGGCAGTGAAACGGGTCCGGATAGGTGACTGCAGCCCAGGAGTGAATGATGGAACTCAGGAGTGATTGACGGAGCTGGCTAGCACCGGAACAATCGATGTTTGCTCCGGAATCGACGAAAGCCGACTGTCACACGGATAGCAGCTAGCTAGCTGTGAGATCCGAGTATGAATGTCCAGAGAGCAGTTGAAATCCAGGGACATGGAGAGAAAAATTGGTCCGGTATGTTCCGTTCCGAGCCGCGCTGCGCCGTACAAAACTGGCGATAGATTTGATAGATTTTCGAGCTAAAGGACAGCCGATGACCACAAACCGTAGCTTCTGGATTAGCTTCTGGGCTAGCTCCTGGCTAGCTTCTGGCTAGCTCCTGGCTAGCTTCTGGCCAGCCTCCTGGAGTTTCTGGCTAGCTTCCTGAAGGATTGCAGATCTGAGGTAAATAATACTTTTTTATAAATATAAATTGGTGAGGCTGGTTGCAGGAGAGTGTTTAGAAGATGAGTTGATGGAAAATAAAAATAAAATGTATGTGAAAAAAGTTGTAAATATATATATATATATATATATATATATATATATATATATATATATATATATATATATATATATATATATATATATATATATATATATATATATATATATATATATATATATATATATATACACACACACACACAGGACACGACAAGACGAGGACAAAAGACGTCTGAACTGCTATGCGATCTTGGATTACACATTTCATTAACCTTTGACTATTGGATGTTCTTACAGGCACTTTAGTATTGCCAGTGTAACAGTATAGCTTCTGTCTCTCTCCTCGCTCCTCCCTGGGCTCGAACCAGCAACAAAACGACAATTAGTGCGCGCTAACTAGCTAGCCATTTGAATTTGGTTACACGTGCCTCATCTCGGGAGTTGATAGGCTTGAAGTCATAAACAGCGCAATGCTCGACGCACAACGAAGAGCTGCTGGCAAAACGCACGGAAGTGCTGTTTGAATGAATGTTTCGCGCCTGCTTCTGCCTACTACCGCTCAGTCAGATACTTGTATGCTCAGTCAGATTATATGCAACACAGGACACGCTAGATAATATCTAGTAATATCATCAACCATGTGTAGTTAACTAGTGATTATGAGTGATTGTTTTTTATAAGATACATTTAATGCTAGCTAGCAACTTACCTTGGCTTACTGCATTCGCGTAACAGTCTCCTTGTGGAGTGCAACGAGAGGGATGCAGGTCGTTATTGCGTTGTACTAGTTAACTGTAAGGTTGCAAGATTGGATCCCACCGAGCTGACAAGGTGAAAATCTGTCGTTCTGCCCCTGAACAAGGCAGTTAACCCACGGTTCCTAGGCCGTCATTGACAATAAGAATGTGTTCTTAACTGACTTGCCTAGTTAAATAAAGATGTAAATATATATATATATATTATTCGGCAAATCGGCGCCCCAAAATACCGATTTCCGATTGTTACGAAAACTAGAAATCGGTCGACCTCTACCGTGCACTATGACCTTGTATCCCGTTGGGCTCTGCGGGTGGAGAATAGTGCAAGAGGCTTAAAAAAAAGAAAATGTATACCGTAAGCAATTTGTAAAATGCATAAACAAGAAGACTTCTGCTCACCTTTGTGCTTTTGAACAGTCTCTCAGCCAGGTAGGCAGGAACACTCTTCACACATTTCACTGGAAAGTCAAAGGGTTTGTTAGCGATAACAGTGTACACATCTTTGAGCGTGATAGGCAACAAGACCTGTGAATAGTTCTTCGTACCAATAGCCACCAGTAGATCCTCTAGATTCCCTGACATCTCCCTCTCAATGCTCTCCTGTAGAGTTTTGTTGCTCAGGGCCTTATACTCCACTAGGGCTGTAAGGGGAGGGAGAGGATCACACATCATCATCATCATAGAAGACTACAGTATTGAGTCCGTCAGTGCTTTGCTAGACCAAGGTTACTAACTCTGTCTCAGCTGAGGAACACTCCGGTGACACAGGATGTCAATGAACTTGCTTTCATCAGTCCCCCACTTCTTCTCTCCTGCCTCGTACAGGGCCTAGAGAGGGGGAGGGACACCGAGAGAGATACAGAGGTAGTACAGTACATGTTAGACACTATCGTGCACTGGCTTGAGTGAGCGAACATGGAAGAGGAACAAAACAATATATTTAATTACATTATGGTACACACTTCACGATAACAAGTCTTTGGCAGGACGTCTGAGTGAGTCACTCCCAAAAGCTTAAAACCAAGACCAGTGAAATACTGAGCAGGGTTGCAAAATTCATCATATCTTAATGTACCTTAGCGTCCGCTTTAGCTTTAGCCGGGTCCACATTCGTACTCTCATCTCGCTTTCCCTTAAATGACAGACACCGAACCAAAAGATTGAAAAAGTAATCTAAGATTTACAGGTCACAAGCAGCTAAAAAAAAACTATGTAACAGAAATACCACTGTTACTTTTAAGTCCAAGTCAAATTCCCCCTGGGGACAAAGTTCTCATTTTACCTCAGCCAAGATGAGAAGTGTTGTAGCATAGTCCCCAGATACCTCAGACTTGAGGTCGTGAGTCATCGATCGCCCAGTTTCTGTGGTCAAATACAATATCTTATTAGTATCCAACTAACAGATGACTGACAATCAATTAATATGTAACTTTTTAGGCGACCGACCAAATTCACAAAAATGTGGGTTATAGATCTATCATTCTAAGAAGAGTAAATCTGTTTTACGTGCGCCATTTCTATGCTTCCCATTCTTAAATTTAGTTTTTGCATCTTTTACTTTCGGTGTAACTTCAAACAGCTAATACAACAATATTTTTCGTTATGGAAAATATCATTTCACAGTGGTTTGGATGGTACAATGATTATCTACACTATACTTGCTTATTTTATCACACAAACTGAAATTATGCGAACTATTAGAGTTTTAGAACAAATTCTAATTTACAATTACGGCCTACCCCGGCCAAACCCTAACCACGCTAGGCCGAATGTTGCTGCGCCCTGTAGGACTCCCAATCACGGCCAGTTGTGATACAGCCTGGAATCGAACCAGGGTCTGTAGTAATGCCTCTAGCACTGAGATGTGGTGCAGCAGTCTAAGGCACCACTCGGGAGCCCTTAGTAGTACATACTAAGATAGTTTAGAGAGTACTAACCTGCTAAGTAAGCATCAGATAGAGCCTTGATTTGCTTGTTGGATCTTGAGGCAAATATCTCTGTTAAAGTCGCCTCAGTTGTCCCAGGACCCTGTGTGTGTGTGTGTGTGTAACAGGCAGGTATGCACAAAGTACATGATAAATGGTCATTTACAGTAATGTTTGGTACCAGATAGGTACCTAATACAGATAAATGTCCCTTACCTTGATGGCTCTGATGACCTCATGACAGTCGAAAAGAGCAGGAGGGGTGACAAGAGCAACCAACAAGTCCTCAAAGTCCCCATGGGTGTCCCCCTTCAGGTCATCCACTAATGTCTGGGGGGGGTCAAACAAAGCCCATGGGTTATCAACAGGGATGGATATTGACTCATGCAATATTCAGGGATATCTGGACGAGATGTTTTATATAAATTCTAATTTTAAAAAACTATCATGCTGCTAATATTTAGAGTAGTAGAGGGATAGTTGTACCCTGTTGGCAGCTTCCTGGTACGCTTTACAGATGAGCTGACGCTGGGCATTGCTCCTCCCGGTTAGAACTTCAACTAGAGTCTTCTCAGTGGTACCTGAGAACATCAACACACAATGTTTATAGAAACTGAAATGTTACATTTGAGTTATTTAGCAGACGCTCTCATCCAGTGACTTACAGTAGTGTGGGCATACATTTTCATACTTTAAAAAAATACTGGTCCCCTGTGGGAATTGAACCCACATCCCTGGCGTTGCAGGTGCCATGCTGTACCAACTGAGCTACACAGGATCACATGGAGAGAAAATTCCCATCAAAGTGAAAATTCCTATCATGAGGCATCAAATAAGTTATTTCTTGGTTGGTATGTGGTAGAGTACAGTGAAGAGCTTAGAGAATATGGTGGGTTGATTGACATTTCTACCTATTCCCTCTATGGCCTTCCGTAGAGCAACTACATCTTCTGCTGCTTTGAATCCCACTTTCTCTTTAATGGTTCCTCGGGCGGGAGACTGAGAAACAGAAACACATATCAAGAAACAGCAAAAACGAGTTAATTACATTAAGGTACATAGCCCATAGTTGAAATACAAGTGTAACTTCGTAGGCTTACCGTTACTGTCAAAGAGGAAGGTGAATCCAAAAGGAGATCCAAGTCACCCTGAAAAGGAAATGTACAGATTACCAGCAGATCATTATTGACAAAGACCAGCAGTCATCCTCCACTGAGTTCTTTCCCCCCAATGAACCTCCGACTCGCTGTGTGTTGACACTTCAAAAATGTACATTCTTAAACTCTTGCCATGTCCGTATGATTTAACCTCTTATTGCCTTTGTTTGCTGAAAAAGCATACTTTAATAATCAAATACAACCAACCACTATTTCCTTGTTAAGATTAAATTGGCACAATTTGTGTGGTTGTGGTATATTTGATTAACGTTTTATTAAAACGTATGAATTTCAGCAAACTAAGAATGGCACGCAACAGAGGACAAACATAGGTACATGGTAAGGGTTGGAGAATTGACATTTTGGAAGTATCAACGCATAGCTACTCGAAAGGGTCTTGAGGTTCATTGTTTTTTTTTTAAGATGTGAGTCTGCTCTCAAGACTGTGGAGGAGTGAAGTTACTTGGAAACAAGTCAACAAACACAGGCCATGGACAGAAGTGGCTTAGAGATGTGTAAACAGAACCAGCAATCATCTGAAACAACTAGTAGGAAAAAGTATTTGCTTTACAAAAATTAGAGAGTGACATATCCGGTAACTTACCCAAACATTGGCCATTGCAGCAGTGGATATTTTACACCTGAGGGGGGAAGGAGCTGGGTAGCAATTCATAGATTCATATTTATTTGATTATGCTCTGCATAGGCCTAATTTGTACAGCAATTCCAAATCCATCTTCATTGACAGTGCAAAGTTGCACATTCCACCGTACTGGTAGGTTAGCCCATTCATAGACACTAACGTATAATGTAAGTATACATTTTTATTTGAAATATTATTTCTTGCTGATATCAAAAAGGGGCATATGTTTTTCGAAAACAGTTTCGCAAGCGATGATTGACATTTCTAAATGTTTAAACAGCTTCGGAATTATAGTTCACATGGAGCCAGTCGTGGGCGAAGTTATTAACCAGTGAGAACCCTAAGGAGAGAAGGGGTTTTCGAGAACTATGGTAGGTGTGTTACTTTAGGCATTTAATCAGAATAATCTAAATCAATTGCGTACGTTAACGATTTTAAATACAACAAATATTTTTCGGAGATTATGACAAACTGTATCACATCTGGTGAAAATAATTATTGTCGAGAAAAATAACCACAGTATACTACTTGACGCACTTCACTAAACTTGAACAATAGCGTGGTATACCTTCGATAGTCCTACATTTTTCCGTGTTATAATTTGTTAAATATCAGAAAAAGTTGTTTCGCCTTACCTGAGCTATAGTTGTCAACTGGCCACACCTTTTTACTGGAGTGTAGAAGCCAACGCCCATAGGCACAACGGGAAATGAAGTCACTACCGGTAATATGGCCAAATCCCTCCTCGCTTTTAAACGGATAGAACAGTCAAATACATCTGTGGTACAGCCATACTAATAGGATCAATTATGGTGGTCCTGGTGCATTTTTATTATCTGTCATGATGGTACTGGAGTTGCAAATACATCTGTGGTACAGTCATACTAATAGGATCAATTATGGTGGTCCTGGTGCATTTTTATTATCTGTCATGATGGTACTGGAGTTGCAAATACATCTGTGGTACAGTCATACTAATAGGATCAATTATGG
This sequence comes from Oncorhynchus mykiss, assembly GCF_057628025.1. Taxonomy (NCBI): domain Eukaryota; kingdom Metazoa; phylum Chordata; class Actinopteri; order Salmoniformes; family Salmonidae; genus Oncorhynchus; species Oncorhynchus mykiss. The sequence continues at coordinate 14,296,207 of NC_143033.1, read as the reverse complement.
TGGTCCTGGTGCATTTTTATTATCTGTCATGATGGTACTGGAGTTGCAAATACATTGTTGGACAACATTATTACATTGTGGCACTGCATAACCATCACTCAGCGATACATTGAATCAGCTGATCACAACCTGACGATGACCAGTCACTATTACGTTTCTCTTTGACAACATATTTAACAGTGTCCTGGTGAAAATCTCACAGTCATGTAGCCACTGTCTATCCAATATAATGACTGCATTTGAATGGACATGATTAGACAAACATAAGCATGCAGTATTGTAGAGATACTCCATAGAGACTCCCTTTTAAGGAATCTAACATAATACACATGTAGCAATAATGAGTCCAAAGTTCTATTTGCATTGTGAGGGAACAGTCGCAGATGTGTCTGTCCAAGTACTGAGTTACTAATTAATCAGTGAAATTAAAATAAATGCCTGCAAAAACAATGGTCAATGTGAAACCTTTTAGATACCAAAACAAGGTGTGGGGAATAGATGTATTTTTTTATATACATGTCTTACTGCTATGTTTATCATGACTGAGAAACTATTTCAAATTGTTTACATAGATAGCCGCACCCAACGTTTAAAGTCCACTTACAATTTGTAATTTGCAACTTCAGGCCAACACCCCTAAACCTTATTTCTGTATTTGCAGATAAATAAAAGCTGTGAGGATGACACCACACACAGTAATTACACATAACAGTCCCTTGATTACAATTGTGAGTTGAGCCATGATACAATTGTGTATGGTATGAGGACAGGGGGAGCTATATCGATCTCATAGCACCCAGTGGCCCTACTCCAATACCCTGCACATTTCAGACTCTATTACAAACATTCATGATGTATCTAGGCAATACCTAGTGTTCACTTGAGGCATGTTATCATACTATGAAAGGAAGGAGATGAGGGGGCAACCCAGATGACCAAGATGTCATATCCTCACACGTCTTTGCTTACAATCACATCATGAGTAACCTGCTTAATTACTCACAAGCCTCAACTTGTGACAATCAAACCTTGAACTGACTGAACATACATCTGTACTCAAAGTAGCGAATGACTCACTGTTCTCATTGTTCAATTGAAAGTTGTATCAGTTGGTTTTAATATATAATGTATAATTAAGCAATAAGGCCCGAGGGGCTGTGGTATATGGCCAATATACCACGGCTAAGGGCTGTTCTTAAGCACGACGCAACACGGAGTGCCTGGATACAGCCCTTAGTCGTGGTATATTGGCCATATATCACAAACCCGCGAGCTGCCTTGTTGCTTTTATAAACTGGTTACCAACATAATTAGTGTAGTAAAATAAATGTTTTGTCATACCCATGGTGTACGGTCTGGTATACCACGGCTTTCAGCCAATCAGCATTCAGGGCTCGAACCACCCAGTTTATAATTCAGAATGACTAGTCTTAGGCCATTTGGCTTCTAGGCCATTTGGCTTCTAAGCCATTATGTCTTTGTAACCATTTGCTGTTGGACACTAGGGCTGTTATCCCATCCATGTTAGCCTCTGGTGCTGTTAGCCTCTGGTGCTGTTAGCCTCTGGTGCTGTTAGCCTCTGGTGCTGTTATCCCATCCATGTTAGCCTCTGGTGCTGTTAGCCTTTGCATTTTTACATGACTACTTGTATCCCGAAAAGCTTTGTATTAAAATGTTTACTTCAACCGGATCCTGGAACTCAAGTCTCATCTTCTACCTTGCCAAAGTCAACATTGCACAATTCAATCTACAGAGGGTATGTAAAATCAAATCAAAGTTTATTTGTCGCTTACACAGATTAGCAGATGTTTAAGCAGGTGCAGTGAAATACTTGTGTTTCTAGCTCCAGCAGTGAATGTCTAACAGTACAATACTAATACACAAATAATCCCAAGAAGAAACAAGAAATTAAGAAATATCAGAATGTGCAAAGTCAGAAATACATATAAATGTGTGGTGTGTATAGATAATGTATCCTAAGTAGGAAATAGGTATGTACAGCAGTAGATATATAGGATGAGCTTTGTCGAGAATACAGTATGAGTGAGTAATCAATTAGCTTCATTTCGCAGAGATCAAATTACATTTCAACAGAATATTGTTGCAGGAATGCTAATGGTATCTCTATCTAACTACAGAAACGATTTCAGAACAATAAACATGATGTACACATTATTAGTGACCAATGTTCAATGAGTACGGTTATATGCACACACAATACGATTATTATGGATAGTCAGATTAATATAATAGTTAGTTTAAAATGTTTACTTAAAGAACGATTTCTCTAATAATCCTGTTTACATGAACACATCTGACATCAGACTACCTGATGGGACTTATTTACCACCACAGACAGATGCTGGCACTAAGACCGCACTGTATAAGGAAATAAGCAAACAGGAAACCACTCACCCAGAGGCGGCGCTCCTAGTGGCCGGAGACTTTAATGCAGGGAAACTTAAATCAGTTCTACCAAATCTCTATCAACGTGTTAAATGTGCAAAAAGAGGGAAAACAATTCTAGATCCCCTGTACTCCACACAGAGACTCGTACAAAGCTCTCCCTCGCCCTCCATTTGGTAAATCCGACCACAACTCTATCCTCCTGATTCCTGCTTACAAGCGAAATTTAAAGCAGGAAGCACCAGTGACTCGGTCTATAAAAAAAATGGTCAGATGAAGCAGATGCTAAACTACAGGACTGCTTTGCTATCACAGACTGGAACATGTTCCGGGATTCTTCAGATGACATTGAGGAATACACCACATCAGTCATTGGCTTTATCAATAAGTGCATTGAGGACGTCGTCCCCACAGTGACTGTACGTACAGTTCCTTGCGAAAGTATTCGGCCCCCTTGAACTTTGCGACCTTTTGCCACATTTCAGGCTTCAAACACAAAGATATAAAACTGTATTTTTTTGTGAAGAATCAACAACAAGTGGGACACAATCATGAAGTGGAACGACATTTATTGGATATTTCAAACTTTTTTAACAAATCAAAAACTGAAAAATTGGGCGTGCAAAATTATTCAGCCCCTTTACTTTCAGTGCAGCAAACTCTCTCCAGAAGTTCAATGAGGATCTCTGAATGATCCAATGTTGACCTAAATGACTAATGATGATAAATACAATCCACCTGTGTGTAATCAAGTCTCCGTATAAATGCACCTGCACTGTGATAGTCTCAGAGGTCCGTTAAAAGCGCAGAGAGCATCATGAAGAACAAGGAACACACCAGGCAGGTCCGAGATACTGTTGTGAAGAAGTTTAAAGCCGGATTTGGATACAAAAAGATTTCCCAAGCTTTAAACATCCCAAGATGCACTGTGTAAGCGATAATATTGAAATGGAAGGAGTATCAGACCACTGCAAATCTACCAAGACCTGGCCGTCCCTCTAAACTTTCAGCTCATACAAGGAGAAGACTGATCAGAGATGCAGCCAAGAGGCCCATGATCACTCTGGATGAACTGCAGAGATCTACAGCTGAGGTGGGAGACTCTGTCCATAGGACAACAATCAGTCGTATATTGCACAAATCTGGCCTTTATGGAAGAGTGGCAAGAAGAAAGCCATTTCTTAAAGATATCCATAAAAAGTGTAGTTTAAAGTTTGCCACAAGCCACCTGGGAGACACACCAAACATGTGGAAGAAGGTGCTCTGGTCAGATGAAACCAAAATTGAACTTTTTGGCAACAATGCAAAATGTTATGTTTGGCGTAAAAGCAACACAGCTCATCACCCTGAACACACCATCCCCACTGTCAAACATGGTGGTGGCAGCATCATGGTTTGGGCCTGCTTTTCTTCAGCAGGGACAGGGAAGATGGTTAAAATTGATGGGAAGATGGATGGAGCCAAATACAGGACCATTCTGGAAGAAAACCTGATGGAGTCTGCAAAAGACCTGAGACTGGGATGGAGATTTGTCTTCCAACAAGACAATGATCCAAAACATAAAGCAAAATCTACAATGGAATGGTTCAAAAATAAACATATCCAGGTGTTAGAATGGCCAAGTCAAAGTCCAGACCTGAATCCAATCAAGAATCTGTGGACTGAACTGAAAACTGCTGTTCACAAATGCTCTCCATCCAACCTCACTGAGCTCGAGCTGTTTTGCAAGGAGGAATGGGAAAAAATGTCAGTCTCTCGATGTGCAAAACTGATAGAGACATACCCCAAGCGAATTACAGCTGTAATCGCAGCAAAAGGTGGCGCTACAAAGAATTAACTTAAGGGGGCTGAATAATTTTGCACGCCCAATTTTTCAGTTTTTGATTTGTTAAAAAAGTTTGAAATATCCAATAAATGTCGTTCCACTTCATGATTGTGTCCCACTTGTTGTTGATTCTTCACAAAAAAATACAGTTTTATATCTTTATGTTTGAAGCCTGAAATGTGGCAAAAGGTTGCAAAGTTCAAGGGGGCCGAATACTTTCGCAAGGCACTGTACATACCCCAACCAGAAGCCATGGATTACAGGCAACATTCGCACTGAGCTAAAGGGTAGAGCTGCCACTTTCAAGGTGCGGGACTCTAACCCGGAAGATTACAAGAAATCCCGCTATGCCCTGCGACAAACCATCAAACAGGGAGTGTGAATACAGGGCTAAGGTTGAATCATACTACACCGGTTCCGACGCTCGTCGGATGTGGCAGGGCTTGCAAACCATTACTAACCGGTGTCTCTATATAGCCTTGCTACTCTTATTTTCAAATGTCTTTTTACTGTTGTTTTATTTCTTTACTTACCTACCCACACACACACACACACACACACACACACACACACACACACACACACACACACACACACACACACACACACACACACACACACACACACACACACACACCTTTTCTTCGCACTATTGGTTAGAGCCTGTAAGTAAGCATTTCACTGTAAGGTTGTATTAGGCGCACGTGACAAATACACTTTGATTTGATTAAATAAATGCAGAAAATTGGCAATATATAAACATTATACCACAATAACTAAGTAATTTTTGCAAAGACCATTTGATTTTAAGTTCAGACATATAAAGTTTGTATTGGAAAAAACATTTATAATATGCATACTTTCAGTTTTTTTCACAAATTTACTTCACTCGCATATAACTCGCATATAGGTAGAGGCCTGCACAGGCATGAATTTTAAGCCAGAGCCCAACCCATGCCCACAACATTCAGGCCATACCCTACCAATGCCCGATTGCTTCTGCCAAATTGAAGGCCCTGCCAGAAATAACTCCCTCTGTTAGTAAATCCATTAGCTGCTCCGCTCTGTCTGTCACTCGCTCTCTGCACACAATTCGTTCTCTATGCACTCTGCTCATGGCGGCTATGAGTTTGTGAGTATCCATATTAACAGCTCCGTTTGGGCTGCTCTGCTCAATGAAGAGACATGAGACAGCAGTTAGCTGTTAGCTACTTTTCATCACTCTAAACTCTGACAAAACTCAAGGAACATTATTTTCTGTGAAATAATCTCTGCCGACTTATATTTGACGAGGTTGAAGCACTTCTGTCACCATGTTATGATCTTAGTTGGCAGGGTAGCGTTGGACTAGTAACCGGAAGGTTGCAAGTTCAAACCCCCGAGCTGACAAGGTACAAATCTGTCGTTCTGCCCCTGAACAGGCAGTTAACCCACTGTTTCTAGGCCGTCATTGAAAATAGGAATCTGTTCTTAACTGACTTGCCTAGTTAAATGAAAAAGGTGTTAGTCAGATTTGACTGTACTGCAGAGCATGACTCAGCTTCAGAATGTTAGTGATCAATTTAGCCGAGTTCTGCCGTACCCTAGTTATTGATGAAAAAGCAGGCCCTACCCAGTTTTAACCTGATGTGTATAATGTCGGGGCCCAGGTAGGGTAGCAGAGCTCTAATAAGAGGGAGGGTGTTAGTACATGCGCAGATCAACTACACCACTGGAACGTCGATTAAGCTGTTTACATGCCCTAATAATTTTAAAGATTGCTCAGAAAACCAGGTGTTTTAATCAGCGTATACTGACCGTACTCTGATTAAGACAAGCAGTGTAAAATGTTTACATAATAACAATAACATATTGCCATACTCAGTTTACATGAACACTAATAATTCGTTATTAAACGTGACTATGGCAGCAGTCTCTAAAGTGCAGGGCAGGGTACTGGGCAGAGGCCGACTATTGATGGCTGTTTAACATGCTGATGGCCTGGAGATGGAGGCTGTTTTTCAGTCTCTCTGTCCCAGCTTCGATGCACCTGTACTGTCTCTGCCTGCTAGATGGTAGCAGGGTGAACAGGCCGTGGCTCGGGTGGCGGAGGTTCTTGTTGATCTTCTTGGCCAAGTGCTGTAGGTATCTTGGAGGGCATGCAATGTGCCCCCAGTGATGCGTTGGGCTGACCGTACCACCTTTTGGGGAGCCCTGCGGTTGCGTGTGGTGCAGTTGCTGTATCAGGTGGTGAATACAGCCTGACAGAATGTTCTCAATGGTACATCTGTAGAAGTTGGTGAGGATCTTAGCCGAATTTCTTCAGCCTCCTGAGGTTGAATTGGCGCCTTCCTCACCACACTGGCTGTGCGGAGGGACCATTTCAGTTCCTCAGTGATGTGCATGCCAAGGAACTTGAAGCTTTTGACACTCTCTAGTGGCCCCGTCGATGTGGATGGGGACGTGCTCTCTCTGCTGTTTCCTGTATTTCACGATCAGCTCCTTTGTTTTGTTGACGTTAAGGGAGAGGTTATTTGCCTGGCACCACTACTCCCTGTAGGCTTTGTCGTTGTTGTTGGTAAACGGGCCTTCCACTGTTGTATCATCTGCAAACCTGATGATTGAGTTGGAGACGTGCATAGCCACACAGTCATGGGGCAACAGGGGAACAGGAGGGGGCTCAGCACCCACCCCTGTGGTTCCCCTGTGATGAGGATCAGCATGACAGAGGTGCTGTTATTCAAAATGTCAGTGGGTAACAATAATATACCTTTGAAAGAAAATATTCTAAACTAACCCTCACATTTTTCATGTTTATGCAAAAATATATATTATACTGAACAAAATATAAACAACATGTAAAGTGTTGGTCCCATGTTTCATGAGCTGAAATAAAATATCCCAGAAATGTTTCACAGACACAAAAGCTTATTTCTCCCAAATGTTTTGCACAAATTTGTTTACATCCCTGTTAGTGAGCATTTCTCCTTTGCCAAGATAATCCATCCACCTGACAGGTGTGTCATATCAAGAAGCTGATTAAACAGCATGATCATTACAGAGGTACACCTTGTGCTGGGGACAATAAAAGGCCACTCTAAAATGTCCAGTTTTGTCACACAAAACAATGCAAAAGATGTCTCAAGTTTTAAGGGAGCTGCAGGAATGTCCACCAGAGCTGGTGCCAGAGGATTTACTGTTAATTTATATGCCATAAGCCGACTCCAACTTCGTTTTAGAGAATTTGGAAGTACGTCCAACTGGCCTCACAACTGCATACCATGTGTAACCAAGCGGGATCGTCTGAGACCAGCCACCCGGACAGCTGATGAAACTGAGGAGTATTTCTGTCCATAATGAAGCCCCTTTGTGGGGGAAATCCATAGGTTAGGGCCTAATGATTTTCTTATATGAACTAAAGTAAAATTATTGAAATTGTTGCGTTTTTATATTTTTGTTCAGTATATTATGTACAAATATCCTGTCACTCAAATTAAAACAAGTCATACAACAAATGTTTTAAATGTAGTTTCAGTATGAAAGGCAGGGTTTGGAAAAGCCCTTTCATAGATCACCCTGTAGTTCTCATCACAAGGCGAGACAATTTAATATGTAAATAGTATACATGTAAAACATGCTAGTCTCTAACTACTAGACTAACTAACTAAAAACATGTAACTACTTGACTAACTAACTAAACATGTAACTACTGGACTAACTAACTAAATATGTAACTACTAGACTAACTAAGCATGTAACTACTAGACTAACTAACTAAACATGTAACTACTAGACTAACTAAGCATGTAACTACTAGACTAACTAACTAAATATGTAACTACTGGACTAACTAACTAAACATGTAACTACTTGACTAACTAACTAAACATGTAACTACTGGACTAAATAAATATGTAACTACTGGACTAACTAACTAAGCATGTAACTACTGGACGAACTAACTAAACATGTAACTACTGGACTAACTAACTAAACATGTAACTACTGGACTAACTAACTAAACATGTAACTACTGGACTAACTAACTAAACATGTAACTACTGGACTAACTAACTAAACATGTAACTACTGGACTAACTAACTAACTAAATATGTAACTACTGGACTAACTAACTAAATATGTAACTACTGGACTAACTAACTAAATATGTAACCACTGGACTAGAATTTTAACTCTCACTGTAAGTACACCTGATCCGCCACTTTGGCATCTCTAGATAGAATAAATATATATTATAAACTGGGTCGTACGAGCCCTGAATGCTGATTGGCTGAAGGCTGTGTTATATCAGACCGTATACCACAGGTATGACACAAATGGCTTGACTACTGTTCTAATTACATTGGAAACCAGTTTATAATATCAATAAGGCATCTTGGGGGTTTGTAGTTTATGGCCAATACACAACGGCTAAGTGTTGTATCCAAGCGCTCCATGTTGCACGGTGCATAAGAACAGTCCTTAGACATGGTATACTGGCCATATACCACACACCTCCGGGCCTTATCGCTTAAATAAGAGGTACTAAATAAGGTTTAATCTTATTGTAAGAAATTGTAAGAAAATAAATTCTACTTACCAGTGATAAGGTTGCTTGGGGCAAAAGCAAAGAGAGACAGAAAACTGGAGGGTCGCCGGTTCAAATCCCAAGTCTCTCATGAAAAGATGATGGGAAGTCAGCATCCTAATTGCATCTCCTACCATTGTGCCCTTGAGCAAGGCACTTAACCTCTGGAATGAGGACAAAGTATTCTTCCCCTTTTCTGTCATGTTCTCACAGGATCTCTGTGATCTCAGCAGATGTAACCCCTGAACTCTCTGTGTCAGTTTCCTCTCCCTGGTTCTTCCAGCACAGGGAGCATAGCAGTACCACACAGGTAGACAACCAACACCATCCACACCACCACCCCAAACAGCATGAAGGACAACAGGTTACCGTCCATGGTCCCACTTGTTGTGGCGCGGGAGGGAAAGAGAGGGAGGTGGAGACAGAAAGAGGCTCCCTTGACCTTCCAAATGGACAGACATTGTGCAGACCCTAGTGACCAAAAGGAGGATGATAGAATAAGTCTGTGTGTGTGTGTTCATGCATGCATGTATCTGTGTTTACGTGGGAGACTTAAGTATTCTGTAAAGAGGACATAGTTGGCTGCCTAGAAGCAGGTGAGTGTTTAAATGATGCCATTATCTTAGTGCAAACAGAAAGCACATTATTCTGTCAGTACGGCCTCACACCATTTTGTTCATATTCATGTGTACATCCACGGTGTATCCAACACTTTAACTACATGACATAGACTGACCAGGTGAATCCAGGTGAAAGCTATGATCCTTTTTGATGGTAAATCCACTTCAATCAGTGTAAGGGAGGAGACAGGTAAAACAATATGTAAGGTGCGTGCAACTCAATATTAGGAAGGTGTTGCTAATGTTTGATATACTCAGTGTAAATACTATCTGCTTATCTGTTCAACCCAGATTAAATATAGAAACACACTATAGAAAACCTGTCACCCATGCCACATGGAATATTAGTGCAGCGAAGGTAGGCTACAGATTAGTAGTTACTTCTATGTGAGACTATCAGTCTCTGTCTCCCTCTGTTGGCTAAATGAAGCGGTGAAGGCAAACGAAAAGACAAACCAACCAATTGCTGAACACCACAGCTCAGTCAGGTGTAAGAACACTGACTACCCAGTAGCAGCCTACTTTGTTTGAAGCCAACCATCCTATTTCCTCCCTCATATACACAGGTATGGAGCATGTTACCCTACCAAGGAGAAGAGGTAACATTGAGACATCACTGCTAGAGGGAAGCCAACTGGATCTCCCACCTGAAAACACTGACCCCTAGTGGTTTGAATATTGACTTTGATCTCAGGCCCTTTCTATGAACATTTCAACCCAATGAACATGTTTTGCCCACAGCTTATTAGCTGATACTGCATATCATGTTTCCCATGTTGATGATGTTCATTATGCATTATGTTTGAACCACGAGAAGATATTAAATCCAGGCTGTGTCCCATAGGGAAGCGCACTGTTGGCCCAGGGTCATCTGGGTTTGGCCTGGGTAGGTTGTCATTGTAAATAATCATTTGTTCTTAACTGACTTGCCTACTTAAATGAAAAAAATATAATTAAATTATGAAAAAGATTCAAGTAAATTAAATGTAAACAATAATGATTGATATTAACATGATGTATTCTATTAAATCTAATCATAAGATGATATTAACGTGATGTATTGTATTAAATCTAATCATGTTGACATTATGTAAATAACTGCCTCGTGTATTCAACATCTTGACACACGCAGTAAAATAAGAGTTTAACAGTTCGACTTTTTCATCCCTCATTACCAAATTACTATGACACACCCCTCACTGTGTTCATTGGCTGCACAGTTTTGCTTCATAACCTGGTTCAAGCGTTTACCAAGAAACCCTGAAGAAGGTACTGTGTGCAGAAACGTTGGTTGTCTTGCCCATTTGGGAGCATAATTAGAATGTGTGACTTTCTTTCTTTGTATAGTTTACACTCAGTCAACATCTCTACAAAACATGTTTTGGGGATGGGCTTCAATTAATGTATTTTACTAGGCTAAATGAAGAATTACACAATTGTTTCTAGTCCTCCCTGACTCTTATGACAAACTCTATCTTAACTTCAGATTGGTCATTTGAGAATCCAACGGATGACATGAGTCCTATTACCTTATAGACAGACCATCTCTGGCGTAAAGAGGGCTGTAACCATACAAGAGGATATTGAGAATGAGTTGTCTTCTCAAAATCCTTCTCAGAAGTTTTCACCTTGTACGTCTTCTAGCTCCAACACGCGTTAAGTAGAATTTATTCACTCAAGATGGTATTTTCCTCTCATGAAGTGCTCTGCGTTTTTGGTTGCTTGCTTTTTTTAACGGCACCATTTGTCTATGTTCTAATCTTGACTGTAGCAGCACACTCGGGGAGATTGGGTCTGGAGATAATGAGGTTGAGGGAGGGGTTCTCTGTGAGTCAGAACAGAACAAAGACTTTCATCACTGATGATTCTAGAACACTGTGAGAGTGTTCCATTAAAGAGAGAGAAACCTCTCAATACAACTGAAGGAGCACAGAGCTGAGCTCCCCAATAAAGACTCTATAGTCCACTGGGCCTATTCAGTCACAGACGGGCAGATAACACTAATTCCTTAACTTAAATAACAATAGCGTAACCACAGGAGTTATAGCAGCAGATATTTATATATATCTTACTGGACTGAGCAGCAATGATTACAAAACATAATGGTGTTTTTGGAACAAGATACATGGGAACACATATTGTATCCCCCTCTGAGTGTTTGTGGCAACCAGATAGTTAGTTTATGTGCTGTCACAAGGTGGTGCCCTCTCATCTCCTTGTAAACACATTTACAATGATGCTGAGAGGATGTGGACTTGTGGTTACTATGGAAACCAACCATGCCTTAATAAACTACAGGTAAGTGGGTGATTGAAGAAGAGAGGGTGATAGAAAAAAAAGTGTGTTCACAATGGATATAAAATCAATTCCCGATCTGAAGCATGTAGTCTGTAGCCTAGCCTACATCCAGTTTGACACTGGCAGGTTCCATGGCAAGTGGATACCTGGGTAAATTCAACCTGCACAGGTGAGAGAGGGAGGGGGAGTTAGAGAGAGCGAGACAGTGTAACAGAGGAATCCTAGTCTCAGACTTTTAACCTGCAACGTATCTTTAATCAGATCTGAAATAAGCCAACAGAAAACATCTCTGTTAGACACCAATCGGAGCAGAACATATGTTCTGCAGATTTCTGCTTTCTGGTCTTTCCTGTTTGCTGATTGACTTTTCGCATGTGACCTATGAAGAAATTACATGCTCCAGAACATTAATCCGCTAGCCTGTGCCACAAATACTTCTATAGCAGCCTGAGCCTAGATCTTCAGATGGCCTGTGTCCCAAATGGCACCATATTCCCTTCATAGTGTACTACATTTAACTAGGGCCCATTAGGTGCCATTTGGGATGGGCCCCAAGGCTTCTGAGATCCTCCAGTCCTAAAAATAAAACTATTCTACATCCTCTGGAACTGGAACTCCACACCAACTGTCTGATCTCCTCCCACAAAATGACAGTTAAACCCATCAAATAGGACTTCTTCCTATACCCTAGGCCCTACTTCCTCCAACAACATCAACCATGTGTCTCAAATGGCACTGGGCAAGCACCATATTCCCTATTCTCTGTGGTCAAAAGTAGTGCACTAGGAGAACTATTTGGTCATTAATATTCCAAAGGAAAGGGGCGGAAAGCATCAGGAACCAATTATTCAATAACGCTTTCCCCTCTTCTTGCCCTATTGGCGATGTCCCAAATCCTTATATGTTGCACTACTTTTGACCAGAGCCCTTTGCACTATATAGGGAATAGGATGTCATTTGGGACACAACCCTTGTATTCTAAATGAGAGGGATAGAGAGCAGGTAGATCTGTGTCGGGGTACGGCTCGGCGTCTCACCAGTTGCCATGGCCTTGAGTCAAGACTAGGGGTCCGGTATCACTACGCCACCACCAGTCAAACCTGGGTTCAAATACTATTCCAAAAGATTTAAAATACTTTATCTGTGCTTGATTGAGCTTGCCTGTTGCAATGGAAACAGAAGAAAAGTCAACAGTCCAACCCACAAACCCTGTTGCATCTGACTGTCACCCAAGGCAGGTTAAAGCGATCGCTCAAAGCATTTGACAGATTTAAAACACTATTTGAACCCAGGTCCGATCACTCCACCACCACCAACCAACTCACTGAGGTAATTGAGATCAGATGGGCTGTTGAGGCGAGGCAGGGTGAAGAGGCAACCTGGGCAAGGCAGAGTAACCTGGAAGCATTTATTTTATGGGAAAGATGTTTAGTTAAGTGCAGTGCTGCGACCTAATGAGTCTGGGCCTGCCCGGGCCAACCGGCTGTGATGAATATGATTGGTGAAAGATCTCAACGCTGGTTCCTGAGTCCTTCCTTCCTGCCGGATCAGGTTTCAGATGAACCAACTTCCTGTTTTATCTGTGGCCTTTGGAAAGCAAATGATCACTTCTTTTTTATAAGGGAATTACCATGTATTAGTCTAGTTCAGGATATCTCAGAGGATATCTCAGGATCCGTTAGAGTTTGAGCGACCTAAGGATTGGAGTCAAGTGGTGGACTGTGTGCTGAGGCATCTTTTAAGGGACTTTTGGTATGGGTTAGGAGGTAGTATTGATTCACTTGATCTTTTAGGAGGTTAAAACAGTCTTGGAGTAAAGATGCTGGGGTGTCTGTTAGAGATGGGACCACTAGAGTCAACATACACATTGACACTAGCAATGTGTCCAATAAACTGTTGTAGCACAAGTTAGTGTTGTAATTAACAGGTATCACCTGTTTGCAAGTTGGCCTTCAAAATGTCATCACAGTCCGAAAGAACGGCAAGTACATTCTCAACCATAAAATAGGCTGTTGAATCAACTGACATGTTTTAAGAGCACTAACGGCCACGACAGGCCTCGCACATGTCTTTATGTACATAGAGACAAGGCCACAAGTGAGAGGTCATTCACAAGGTCAAAAAAGTCAAGAAGACGGTCAATGCAATAATAGGTCTTGCAGCAACTTCAACTATCAACATGTTTTGCTTTCTCAAACTGGTGAAGCCTTGCTATGGGTGGGCTGTAACATTATAAACTATATACAGTGAGGCAAAAAATTATTTAAATCAGACACCAATTGTGCAAGTTCTCCCACTTAAAAAGATGAGAGAGGCCTGTAATTTTCATCATAGGTACACTTCAACTATGACAGACAAAATGAGGGGAAAAAATCCAGAAAATCACATTGTAGGATTTTTTATGAATTTATTGGCAAATTATGGTGGAAAATAAGTATTTGGTCAATAACAAAAGTTTGTCTCAATACTTTGTTATATACCCATTGTTGGCAATGACAGAGGTCAAACGTTTTCTGTAAGTCTTCACAAGGTTTTCACACACTGTTGCTGGTATTTTGGCCCATTCCTCCATGCAGATCTCCTCTAGAGCAGTGATGTTTTGGGGCTGTTGCTGGGCAACACGGACTTTCAACTCCCTCCAAAGATTTTCTATGGGGTTGAGATCTGGAGACTGGCTAGGCCACTCCAGGACCTTGAAATGCTTCTTACGAAGCCACTCCTTCGTTGCCCGGGCGGTGTGTTTGGGATCATTGTCATGCTAAAAGACCCAGCCACGTTTCATCTTCAATGCCCTTGCTGATGGAAGGAGATTTTCACTCAAAATCTCACGATACATGGCCCCATTCATTCTTTCCTTTACACGGATCAGTCGTCCTGGTCCCTTTGCAGAAAAACAGCCCCAAAGCATGACGTTTCCACCCCCATGCTTCACAGTAGGTATGGTGTTCTTTGGATGCAACTCAGCATTCTTTGTCCTCCAAACACGACGAGTTGAGTTTTTACCAAAAAGTTATAATTTGGTTTTATCTGACCATATGACATTCTCCCAATCTTCTTCTGGATCATCCAAATGCTCTCTTACAAACTTCAGACGGGCCTGGACATGTACTGGCTTAAGCAGGGGGACACGTCTGGCACTGCAGGATTTGAGTCCCTGGCGGCGTAGTGTGTTACTGATGATAGGCTTTGTTACTTTGTTCCCAGCTCTCTGCAGGTCATTCACTAGGTCCCCCCGTGTGGTTCTGGGATTTTTGCTCACCGTTCTTGTGATAATGTTGACCCCACGGGGTGAGATCTTGCGTGGACCCCCAGATCGAGGGAGATTATCAGTGGTCTTGTATGTCTTCCATTTCCTAATAATTGCTCCCACAGTTGATTTCTTCAAACCAAGCTGCTTACCTATTGCAGATTCAGTCTTCCCAGCCTGGTGCAGGTCTACAATTTTGTTTCTGGTGTCCTTTGACAGCTCTTTGGTCTTGGCCATAGTGGAGTTTGGAGTGTGACTGTTTGAGGTTGTGGACAGGTGTCTTTTATACTGATAACAAGTTCAAACAAGTGCCATTAATACAGGTAACGAGTGGAGGACAGAGGAGCCTCTTAAAGAAGAAGTTACAGGTCTGTGCGAGCAAGAAATCTTGCTTGTTTGTAGGTGACCAAATGCTTATTTTCCACCATAATTTGCAAATAAATTCATTAAAAATCCTACAATGTGATTTTCTGGATTTTTTTTCTAATTTTGTCTGTCATAGTTGAAGTGTAGCTATGATGAAAATTACAGGCCTCTCTCATCTTTTTACATGGGAGAACTTGCACAATTTGTGGCTGACTAAATACTTTTTTGCCCCACTGTACCATACATACTGTAACAAAAGGGTTGTTGTGAGAGTGGGGGACTGAACTGAACACCTCCATACATTTTAAATATAGCCTTAGCCATTTACTTATGAACGTATTAATGTCTGTGCTGTAGTAGGGGTCATATTAGCATAGGAACACAGAACATTGTCATTTATGATACCCCTGCCCCATCACACCCTCGCCGTGCTGATATCCTTGATTACAGTGTTCCCAGGGGATGATGTCAATTCCTCAGAGATAGGAACCATTGAGGGTACCAATCACTTAAGATTTTAAAAAATGGGGGGGAAGAAATCACGGCGGACATAAAGCTAAATATATAATTCCTCTTGTGCCGGTAATCACGATGTCCAGACGATTTGGAATGACGTTTTAAACGCTTCAGATTAAAGCATCTCTCTGTTAGAAGGGGATCGGTCTTTCCTTACAGCGACGGGTGCACGGGCAGCCGAGCCCGTGGCGAGACGTGGCGAGACGTGCATGGACGCGCCCAGGGACCCCCCCAAACGAGCGCACGTTCCACCTGTGACACTGAAATGTCTCAAAGGCCAGGTCAACACAGTCATCACAGGCCACAATGCCAGGTCAACATAGTCATCACAGGCCACAATGCCAGGTCAACACAGTCATCACAGGCCAGGTCAACACAGGCCACAAGGCCAGGTCAACACAGACCACAAGGCCAGGTCAACACAGTTATCACAGGCCACAAGGCCAGATCAACACAGTTATCACAGGCCACAAGGCCAGGTCAACAGTTATCACTGGCCACAAGGCCAGATCAATATAGAGGAAATAAATGAAGCAGTTTTCTTCCCCAGTATTAGTTACCTGATGATTAAGATGCCCCACCTCCTGCTAATGGTGTTTCATATACGCAATAACAATTTCCATACTATAATAAATATTTCTGAGTGGGTGGAAAGGCTTATAAGGCCTAGATTAGACCCAGTAGAGCATCATATAGGCTCAACACCCTCTGCATTAATGTATATCAGTCATCCTACATACTCATTTGACCCTATGACCCCAGAGTCACACATTCCAGTCTTCAGATAGTCCTCACATGACATTCAATTAGCCCTGAACCGTATGCCTCCTTCACTCACGCCGCCAAACTTACCCTAGTAAAACTGACTATCCTACCGATCCTCGACTTCGGCGATGTCATCTACAAAATAGCTTCCAATACTCTACTCAGCAAACTGGATGCAGTTTATCACAGTGCCATCCGTTTTGTTACTAAAGCACCTTATACCACCCATCACTGTGACCTGTATGCTCTAGTCGGCTGGCCCTCGCTACATATTCGTCGCCAGACCAACTGGCTCCAGGTCATCTACAAGTCCATGCTAGGTAAAGCTCCGCCTTATCTCATCTTCGTTCCAGTCACAGGCAGCAGAGAACTGGAACGAAAGGCGGCCAAATGAGGTGGTTCACTGGTCACGATGGCAACACCCACCCGTAGCACACGCTCCAGTAAGTGTATCTCACTGATCATCCCTAAAGCCAACACCTCATTTGGCCGCCTTTCGTTCCAGTTCTCTGCTGCCTGTGACTGGAACGAATTGCAAAAATCGCTGAAATTTGAGACTTTTATCTCCCTCACCAACTTCAAACATCTGCTATCGCTGCAGCTGTACATAGTCTATCGGTAAATAGCCCACCCAATTTTACCTACCTCATCCCCATACTGTTTATATTTATTTACTTTTCTGCTCTTTTGCACACCAATACCTCTACCTGTACATTACCATCTGATCATTTATCACTCCAGTGTTAATCTGCAAAATTGTAATTATTCGCCTACCTCCTCATGCCTTTTGCACACAATGTATATAGACTCTCTTTTTTTTCTACTGTGTTATTGACTTGTTAATTGTTTACTCCATGTGTAACTATGTGTAGTCTGTTCACACTGCTATGCTTTATCTTGGCCAGGTCGCAGTTGCAAATGAGAACTTGTTCTCAACTAGCCTACCTGGTTAAATAAAGGTGAAATAAATAAATAAAATAAAAAATAAATGCATAGCAGGCCATCAAAATTGTAGCCTATCACAGTAGACCTACAAGGGCACTCGTTCTTATCTGAAAACTGACTTAATTGTACTGAACAAAAATATAAAAACACAACATGCAACAACTTCAATGATTTTACAGAGTTTCAGTTCATTTAAGGAAATCAGTATATTGAAATAAATGAATTAGGTCTATGGCCTAAATCTATGGATTTCACAAGGGTGGACAGGAGAGCAGCCATTGGTGGGCCTGGGATTCATATTTAGCCCATCCAACCAGAATGAGTTTTATCACACAAAAGGACTTTATTACAGACAGAAATACTCCTCATTTTCATCAGCTGTCCAGGTGACTGGTCTCAGATGATCCCGCAGGTGAAGTCGTCGGATGTGGAGGTCCTGGGCTGGCGTGGTCACAAGTGGTCTGCAGTTGTGAGGGCCCGGCTGGATGTACCGCCAAATTCTCTAAAACAAAGTTAGAGGCGGCTTATGGTAGAGAATTGAACATTCCATTCTCTGGCAGCAACTCTGGTGGACATTCCTGCAGTCAGCTGTGGCATTGTGTTATGTGACAAAAATGCACATTTTAATGGCCTTTGCCCCCAGCACAAGGTGCACCTTTGTAATGATCATGCAGTTTAATTAACTTGTTGATATGTCACACTTGTCAGGTGGATGGATTATCTTGGCAAAGGGGAAATGCTCACTAACAGGGATGTAAACATATTTGTAAACAATATGAGAGAAATAAGCTTTTTGTGAGTATGGAACATTTCTGATGATCTTTAAAATCAGCTCATGAAACAGGGGAACTTTACATGTTGCGTTTATATTTTTGTTCAGTATATTTCAAACACATCACCAAATATGAATTGCAGATCAGAAACTGTACAGAGCCTATTATTTTTAGTCTGTGCCTATCCCTCCAATTTAGCTCCCCTCTCTCCTAACACCTAAAATCTTTCTGAACATCAAATCCATGATAATGTACAGTCTGATTTACATATGCAGTGAATCTTCCCCTGTGACACAAACTGCCGGGCTGAAAGTCATCTCATCACACCAGAGGTGTATTCTACATCATCACTGATTGGATTATTGATGAGATTGTCGGGTGGCTCATACACTTCACAGGGTGAAGGCGCGATAGAAATGTGTCCCATATGCCTATGGCCGCTGAAGTGCTTCACTGCCCTCTCTCTCGCTCGCCCTCGTTACCACCATTCAGGAACATGGGCTGGGTGTTGGGTGTGTAATCAGAGCGGCACTGGCAGGGAGGTTTGATCACCTGCACAACCCCTCTGCCAGCCGTTAGTGAAGTATACTCACCAAACCTAACCGGTATATCAATGTTACACCATTGTCACAAGCATCTCACAAGACTCCAAAACTGTATAATTCAAACATGCAAAATCTGCATGTAAAGTACGAGGACAAGGCCCCTGCGAGATACTTACAGTTCCTTGTTTCAACTGAAATAATGTAACATCAGGGACTACAGCCAGGTAGTTACAGTAAGTCTCCTTACTTTAACCTCCCAGCCAGATGTTGGTGTCCAAAGGGAGTGCACTAACACTGTCAATTCAAAGGTTTACTGAGCCAATTAGACTCGTGCCGCTGGTAAAAATGTACAAGAAAATCAATTTCCTCTCTCCTCACCGTCCCTCTATTCCATGGCAGCAGTAGTAAAACACAGCGAGGCTGCGAGCGGAGGACCAGTAATTCAGTTGATAAATGTCAAATGAAATTAAAGTATTCAGCTGAAAGCAATTTCCAGAGCTGCGTTCGGGGCCAGGGACTTGAGTCTTTCACTCCTCCATCGATCATGTTCTGGGCCAAGGTACACAATGCCCCCAAATTACTGACATATGGACCCAGACTCACAAGAAACACTGCCAGGTCCCTCATCTGTGCACTCCTCTAAACTGTTGTTTATCCAATGACCATCTGTGTGTGTGTGTGTAGCATCTCAGGGTAGGGCCAAGCAAACCACCATATTAAGACCCTGCCTAATAGATGAATGGTGTGATACATTATGATTTAGTACAGAGCAAGAAAGTAGACCATTACCACTCACTAATCTAACATCTAACTAACATCAAAGGTAAAGAAGAAAGAACAGAGATGACGTACAAAGCAGTGTTTCAGGTAATGGCACCCATACAGAATGGTAGTAGCCACTTTATTGTTTTGTCATTGGTAGCTGTAGGATTAATCCTGGACAAACTGACAGAACGAATCAGTGAGTTTGGTGTGGCGTTACAAGGGTTGCAGTCACCATGTCGAGAGGCTGCTTCCAAGTGGAAGGAAACAAAAATGTCACGTGTAAAATGGCTGAACTATCCCTTTAGGGGTGAATCTGAAACAAATGCTGGCACCACGTAGATATCTCTTCTTCCTGTCCTCTGGGAGATTGTCTCTGTCTCAGAGGTGCTTCCTACATAAACACAGCTCTCTGTAGCATCAGTTTGATTAGGAGGCTCCCAGAAGCCATTAAAATACCATTTCTCCCCTCTGTGTTTGTTTGAAGACGAGAGTGAGTGAGGAACCCAGCAGCCGCTGTTGTGCGATGCCAACTTCTGGAACACACAAACAAGCCCCCAACGAGCGCCAAACAAACCTCCAACTAGTGTCCAGTATCGTGTCCAGTCATATATGCAGGAGGAACCGTTCCAAACGTGACAGTATCAAAAATAAAGGTGTGGTGCTGTTAGTCGTCACCCCAGCAGCTCTTTCGTCTTGGTAGTCAACTGCTTGTCTACATCTGCTGCAAAGCTGTCCGCCATCTGCCCAACCTGAGAGAGGTGGAGAACAGACACATTCTTATTAGACAACTATTAATATTATAGAAATACTGTAAAACGATACGGGGTGCCACAAAAAACAGTAAGGATTCATCTGAACGTTTGTAGCCTTTGACTATTATAACCATTGTATTTCTGTCCTCCGATAGGCGGGGTGGAGGGATCTCAGTACCTGTTTCTCCACCAATCGGATGGTGTCCTCGGAGACGGTGTCCTTGGCCTTCTTCACCTGAGTGATAGCGTTGGACCTCACCCTCCTCAGAGACTCCTTGGCCTTGTTACCGAACTGCTTAGCTAGCTTAGCCAGGTTCTCCCTGTGTTCCCGCGTGACCCTGCATGGACACATTAGCACAGTGTTACGAGCGATAAACACACACACAGTCGCACGCACAAAGCATGAATACACACACACAAAGCATGAATACACACACGCACAAACACACTGTTTAATATTCTCTCTATGGGAGAAAGTAGGCACAAATCATATTAATGCCCAAAGCATTAAATTCCTTAAAACAATACCTGGCTAAATGACTGGCTCTCTGTGCCACAAAAAAATACAAAAATAAACGTATTATGGTCACAGAACAGTCAACAACTTTGTTTTGCTGGTGTAACAGCTAACACTTTATTTTCTGTAATTGGTATTTTTGCCTGGGACTATTTGCAAACAATCCAAGAGTGGTGTCTATTTACTGCAAACAATAATGTGTAATTACTGATTCTGGGCCAATCAAGACGCTCGCTCTCTTTGGAAATGCAAATGTTGTTGCGTGCTGAGACTGATTGCAGAGGAAGGCGGCGTCCGTCTGTCCGTCCCCCTATCCTGCGCTGCCAGACAAGCACCTGCTGCTGAGCGTACTTATTAATCACACAGCCTGCATCCCTAATGTATTCACTACAGGGTCAAAAGCAGTGCACTACATAGGGAGTAGTGTGCCATTTGTGACGTACCCACATGTTTTTGTGGTTAAGCGAATGACGGCTGCACATCAAGCTATTTGATTTGGCAGGGAGCAGAATTGGTCAGAGAACTGAAGTTGTACAACTGTTACAGTTGGGTGACAGTCAGATAAATGTGTCAGACACTCCTGGAAACCACAGACAGATCCATGCATTTCTTTACAAGGAGACAGATGGTCAGGGAAGGGACTGACGAGATAATTCATTACTGGAAAGAGAAAAAGTAGGAGGATAAAATATAAAGACATGGAGAGAAATGGTAAAACAGAGAGAGTAGAGACAGTGTTCTGGCCCAGCCTGGTTGACTCACTTGGGAATGGCCACCCTGATTATGGTTCCGTCCACCTCAGGGTTGAGTTTCATGCTGCTCTCTCGTAGGGCGCGGGTGGCAGCAGCCACAGCCTGGGGACACAAACACACATTCGACCTGAACCTAATGACTGCCAGCTGGGACTGGGGCAGGAGTACTCTCACTGCAGACACAGGCGGTCCTTGGTCATGCTGGCTTTGATCCATGGCGAGCTGGGTGAACTGTGTAGAATCTCTGGTAGAGGGGGTTGGGGGGGGGGGCTAGGGTGTGTGTGTGGGGAGCACATGCAGTGTGAAAGTGCTGTGGGATGCTGTCAGAGCGGGGTCTCCTGGGAACAGGGGGGGGGGGGGGGGGGTCCTGGCTGGGTACTCACTATGCATTGGAAAAGGAGATTCTGAGTAGCTTCTTTCCACTATAGAATATATTCTATACAGCACAACAGTCTGGTAGACAACAGAATCATTATCTAGGATATGTATGTTACAACTAACTGTCTGGTAGACAACAGTCATCATCTAGGAGATGTATGTTTACCAGACCGTTAGTTCTGGTAGACAACAGAATCATTATCTAGGAGATGTATGTTACAACTAACTGTCTGGTACACAACAGTCATCATCTAGGAGATGTATGTTAGAACTAACAGTCTGGTAGACAACAGTCATCATCTAGGAGATGTATGTTTACCAGACCGTTAGTTCTGGTAGACAACAGAATCATTATCTAGGAGATGTATGTTACAACTAACTGTCTGGTACACAACAGTCATCATCTAGGAGATGTATGTTAGAACTAACGGTCTGGTAGACAACAGAATCATTATCTAGGAGATGTATGTTACAACTAACTGTCTGGTAGACAACAGTCATTATCTAGGAGATGTATGTTTACCAGACCGTTAGTTCTGGTAGACAACAGAATCATTATCTAGGAGATGTATGTTACAACTAACTGTCTGGTACACAACAGTCATTATCTAGGAGATGTATGTTAGAACTAACGGTCTGGTAGACAACAGAATCATTATCTAGGAGATGTATGTTACAACTAACTGTCTGGTACACAACAGTCATTATCTAGGAGATGTATGTTAGAACTAACTGTCTGGTAGACAACAGAGTCATTATCTAGGAGATGTATGTTACAACTAACTGTCTGGTACACAACAGTCATTATCTAGGAGATGTATGTTAGAACTAACTGTCTGGTAGACAACAGAGTCATTATCTAGGAGATGTATGTTACAACTAACTGTCTGGTACACAACAGTCATTATCTAGGAGATGTATGTTAGAACTAACTGTCTGGTAGACAACAGAGTCATTATCTAGGAGATGAATGTTAGAACTAACGGTGGTTGGACAGAAAGGAGAGGTGCCCGAGGGAGAGCGTCAGAAACAGGGAAGACAGAAAGGAGAGGTGCCCGAGGGAGAGCGTCAGAAACAGGGAAGACAGAAAGGAGAGGTGCCCGAGGGAGAGCGTCAGAAACAGGGAAGACAGAAAGGAGAGGTGCCCGAGGGAGAGCGTCAGAAACAGGGAAGACAGAAAGGAAAGGTGCCCGAGGGAGAGCGTCAGAAACAGGGAAGACAGAAAGGAGAGGTGCCCGAGGGAGAGCGTCAGAAACAGGGAAGACAGAAAGGAGAGGTGCCCGAGGGAGAGTGTTGAACGGTGTTTCCTCCGACACATTGGTGCAGCTGTCTTCCAGGTAAAGTGGTTGGGTGTTAAGAAGCGCGGCTAGGCGGGTCATGTTCCGGAGGCCTCTCCAGAGCCCGTTGGGGAGTTGCAGTGATGGGACAAGATCGTAATCACGAAATTGGGGAGAAAAAGGGGGTTAAAAATGAATGATTAAATAAACAGCTTCTCCCATTCTCTGGTTCTCTCCTATTCTCAAGTTACTCCAGAGAGCCATCCTATACCTCTGTTTGATTGTTCTCAGTACTGAATTCATCATTACTTCCTACAGCTCTAGCCATTAGGGAAAAGTGGGGGAATGCTGTGCTCTGTTCTGGCCAGCTCTGTAAACACCAGGCATGTTCTGGTTAATATGTTAAATTGTGAATAAACACAGCCAGTTCAAAGCCACAGTCCAACCAAGAGGAATGAACAGAGCCAAAGTAAACAGCTGGTTAATGATGTTGAGGATTCCACACAGGCCTTTTACATCCTCTTTGTTCCTTCAGATCTAAGTGGTTTAATTCATGCTGCCATCACCACTGCACAACAGACACTGGGGGTTTGCAGTAACACTGAACTGCAGTACTGAATGGCTGGAAAACAATGGCCCCTCGTTAGGATCATGGGTAATTGATGTGAATAATTATAATCCTATTTGCTCTGGGTGCTGTGCAGTCACCCCTGTGTTGCCTTAGCAGGGCTGTTAAGACTATTAGGTAATGGGAGTGCTTTTGTCACTTCTTGGTTAGACTACTGCAATGCTCTACTTTCTGGCTACCCGGATAAAGCACTAAATCAACTTCAGTTAGTGCTAAATACGGCTGCTAGAATCCTGACTAGAACCCAAAAATGTGATCATATTGCTCCAGTGCTAGCCTCTCTACACTGACTTGTTAAGGCAAGTGCTGATTTCAAGGTTTTACTGCTTACCTACAAAGCATTACATGGGCCTGCTCCTACCCATCTCCTACCCGTTGGTCCTGCCGTTCACACCCTGGGTTCATGCCAAGGGGGAGATCTTTTGCCTCGTCTCAGGATGGTAAGTTGGTGGTTAAAGACATCCCTCTAGTGGTGTGGGGGCTGTGCTTTGGCAAAGTGGGTGGGGTTATATCCTGCCTGTTTGGCCCCATTCAGGGGTAACGTCGGACGGGGCCACAGTGTCTCCCGACCCCTCCCGTCAGCCTCCAGTATTTATGCTACAGTAGTTTGTGGGGGGGGGGGGGGTCTCTGATAATGACAATATGCTTATCCGCATGAGTTTACCCGTATGAGTATTCACAAAAACAAATCTGCAAATCTAAAAGCTGTGATCTCTCATGAATTATGTATTAGTACACCTACGGTGACAAGAGTACTATGTTCCAGGTTCATCTGCTCATGTAGTACTCTGCAGTACTAAATGGATCTGAGCCAAGGCCAAAGAGCATCAAGCTCCCTTTAAAACTGATCCCAGAATTAGACAGGGACAACCCTCATTAACAACATAGGATGCTGGAGGGAGAAAAGACCAGGGGAAGGAGAAACACAGGGAGAAGAGGGAAAGAGTTGTTCCGTTTCAGTGTGTCTGTGAGAAAGAGAGAATCTATTGGAGCAGTTAGCTCTCCTCCTTCCCAGAGGGCAAAGCGCGGTCACTTCCTGCTGATGACAGCTGACCACAGAGTCTTGGCATTTGTTTCAATCTTATCCCAGAACAAAGAGCTTCCCTGAACCATTGATCACTAACCGACTCAAGTTTCAGAAAAGGAGAAAGGAGTAAGAGAACGAGAGAGATCGATGGAGGTTGTGTGTCGACACTTAACACTGCTCAACCTTCCATGCACTGGATGAGACAAGAGTAGGCGATTTCAGTCCACGTTTCTAAAATGACATGCCAATTTCAAAATGTGTTGCCATCAGCCCAGAGTGTGGTTCATACAGTGTGTGTCTGTACTGTGCATTTGTGAGCTCACCTCTGGGAAACCAGTCATGTTGACCACGATGAGCTGAGGGGACTTCATGGAGATCTGACCCAGCTGGTTCAGTGGGAACTTGCCGTCTGCCGTGGACACCACGATGTGATCCAGAGCTCCTGAAAACCCAAAAGGACCAGGGCCCGTATTCATACAGCAGGTCAGAGTAGGAGTGCCGACCTAGGATCAGGTCCCCACTGTCCATGTCATGTTACTCCTCTGAGATGCTTTATGAACAGAATATAAAAACAATACAGATAATTCTTGAGTCGCAGCATAAAACAAGACATGACCAAGACAACTAAACCGTTGTATGATCACTATGAAGCCTCAGACTGTTGGCAGAGTGGGATGCAGGTTTGGTTTCAGCTGGGGTGCAGGAGGTACCCCCCCAACCCTCATCTCCTCTCTCGGTCACCCCCTAACAGTGCAGACTGCAGAACCAAAGCTTCAACATGGGTCTCCTCTTCTCATCTGGCTTACCTCAGACGCTGCTGTTTCCTCCCTCGCCGTCCTCTGGCTTACATCACCAACTCTATCCCTCGCTAGTGGAGAAGTGTGGAGGGTGGGGTGGACCATAGAGTAATCTACCTTTTTTAGCCTGCGTTACTCGAGCCCTAACCTCGTCTCCAGGCTAACTGCTAGAGCCGGCTGGTCGACCAGAGACGACCTGGCTGCCTGCACATCTGCTAGCGCTTCCAGAGGGCACACAGCCATTTCCTAAACGGCATGAGGAGGGATGAGGATCGACTGGAAAGCCATTAGCCAAATGGACTCTTCCTGGTCAGGGCACAGGCAGTTGACCCAACATGGCAGAAGGTAGACTACTAGTCAACAATACAGGCCTTCTCCAAAAATAAAAATAAACATTTACCATGGGTTTTGTTCAGTAGGGCACACTGTAGAAAAACCATTTCGCAACAGAATACAGAAATGTTTTCTTACAGGACATATTCAGGTAAGAGCTACCTCCCCTTTCCTCTCTCTAGTTCTCAACCCGACCCGGGGTTCCTCATGATAAAGTCCCATCAGACAGCAGACTTCCAGGTGGATCCTGTGTGACTTTACACTGGCGATGTTTAGTGGGTGGGTGCCCTGGGATCATGAGCTCTAGCCTGGGGTACCTTATGATCGTGAGGATGACATTAACTAGTTGTTTTGAACTATGGAAGCTAATGCTCTGACCCATCTCTGGGAGACAGACTGGGGTTGTAAATGTGTGTTTGTGGGTTGAGGATGTCTGGCATCCAGACCGGTTACATATAAGGGTTGGGAAAATGCTCGTTTCAGTATATTCATCTGAGGCAGTATACACCGAGCTGTTCAGGGAGGACTGGATAGCCTGACATTAGTCCAACGTTCCCATGGACAAGAGAGGTTAGTCTTCCAGCAGAGAAACAGAGTAACAGGCTGTAATACCTCCACGCTGGCTGCGAGTACCCAGATGCCTGGTTCACCATATTAACATGTCCTATACAACAGCCCTTCCTTCAGCTAAGCTGACTTTACTTACAACAAAACACACCACATAATGAGGCCCAGATGAGACTATCGAACACACACAAGAACAAAATTATGTCATGATTCCCCCCATTCCAGAATCTTTCCAGTCAGAATTTCTGTCAGCTCTAAATCCTGCTGCTTCCACAGATTACTGTGCATCTGGACAGAGGGGCAAAGAGGGGGAGGAGGGGAGAAGAGGGTAAGGATGAGGAATAGAAGGAGACTGTAAGGAGAGAAGGATGGAGAAGGTGAGGGAGGAAGGAAGAGGGGAGGGGTATTTAATCGGTGTATAAATCCTGGTATTATAGCTTCCTCCCCCTGGGGCCCTCCCTTCAGCTCCCCTCTCAGGGTTGGTCTGCCACGAGGGGAGAGGGGGAGGCTTTGAACTGGATGTAGTTCAGGAAACAGGGTCAAGGTAAAGGGCAGGGATCACTCTTCCCTCCCCTCAGGCCATTTGTCAGGGAGAAAGTAAACAGATGGAGATGCACTTTTTCCTCATCTTTTAACCAACAATCAATAGTGAAAACCAACAGTTGACTTTGGTCTTTTAAAGCTTACAAAGAAGGACAACACTTAAACGTCAGGCCTTCAGAGCTTTGCATCCCTCATTGAAACATCAGACAGTGGTACTGACAGGTTTCCTCTACTGACAGAACCGAAAGGCATCCTCTACTGACAGAACCGAAAGGCATCCTCTACTGACAGAACCGAAAGGCATCCTCTACTGACAGAACCGAAAGGTTTCCTCTACTGACAGAACCGAAAGGTATCCTCTACTGACAGAACCGAAAGGTTTCCTCTACTGACAGAACCGAAAGGTTTCCTCTACTGACAGAACCGAAAGGTTTCCTCTACTGACAGAACCGAAAGGTATCCTCTACTGACAGAACCGAAAGGTTTCCTCTACTGACAGAACCGAAAGGTTTCCTCTACTGACAGAACCGAAAGGTATCCTCTACTGACAGAACCGAAAGGTTTCCTCTACTGACAGAACCGAAAGGTTTCCTCTACTGACAGAACCGAAAGGTTTCCTCTACATAATCTCAGCACCTAGAACCGAGTGCACTGGCCAGATAATCAACAGTCGGTCATGAGAGACTATCCTCTCCATGGAAATAGCCCCTACACACCTGGAGAGGTTCTGATGCTCAGGTTGCGGCTGAAGTCGTCCTTCAGGGTGGTGAGGACGGCGGCCATATCCTCCTTCGTTTCCTCCAGACTGATGATGTCCTCCACCAGCGAGGAGTTGATGTTCACTTTGGAAGCCTGGCCCTTTGCTGCCTTAGCTGAGGGAAGAAATAAAAGCAGGCGGTCTTCAGAAAGACTTCAAAAGGGGAATAACAGAAGGAGAGGATGGAGGGGAGGGCTGGTAGTCTTGTCTATCACTGTTATTACAAATAAAAGCAAGACACAGTGAAGTGGGGTTTTCAACCTCCTGAATGTTCTGACCACTTCAGTAGGTCTTGATCCCTACCACTATATTTCCTTTGATGGTAACACTGCTAGCTAAATCCTTCAGCTAAAATAAAAAGCTACTGAGGCAAGCGGCCCTCCACTCACCTTTACTCTTCTTGGTGGCGTAGAAGCGTACGCAGGAGGCAGCAGGGGGGACCATGTTTTGATGAAAGATATTTGGGAGCAGCAGTTGGACCCTAGAGATGACTACCAGCTGAGGAGACCTCACCATGGGGACGAGGGATCGGCACAAAGCCGGCCGCATTAGGCCCAGCAGACTCAGTGTCATAGCTGTCAGACTGTGACAAGGAGAAATAAAGAAACATCAAAGATGAATGGACAAGACATGATTACTGTCTGATGATAAAACATGACTGTCAAGCTAATAAAAACACTAAAGCTATGAAGTGATCAGATATCAGTTTGTAGATCTGGTTACAATTCTCTTTTCATCGTGCAGCGATCCTATGGAAGTACTGTACCACGCATGTCCAGTAGTAGCATCTGTAATACTAACCAGAAGGTGTCTGTCTATCTACATACTGTATACTACTGCTTCAATTACAACAGTATGAGTCATAACTAGGGTTGCACATTTTGGGGAATATTCAGAGGTGGAAACTGTCTGTGGGAATTAATGGAAATATATGCAAATTAATATTAATACCATTTAAAATGTAGATGTTTCTTGCATTGGCTAAATTTACCATATCACATGGAGCCAGAAACATAAAACTTTACCTTATAAGTAGACAATCCCAAATTATGAAATCCTTCCTTTAGAAATAAAAATGTAGTAACAAACTGAACTTTAATTAAATGAGTTGACTCTTCACATGGGACGTTGGACTAGTAACCGTAAGGTTGCAGGATCAAATCCCCGAGCTGACAAGGTAAAAATCTGTCGTTCTGCCCCTGAACAAGGCAGTTAACCCACTGTTCCTAGGCCGTCATTGAACATAAAAATGTGTTCTTAACTGACTTGCCTAGTTAAATATAAGGTCAAATAAACATGGGATGATTTCACTGAACTAAAGGGAATATGGGATGATCCCTCGCAACTACCAAATATGTTTTCAACATCAGAAATGAGAGTCTAGAAACTAAGGCTTTGGTCGTCTTCCTCTCAGGCTTCCATGTCTTCTCCCTGGACCTCCTCAATGTCCACCTCTTGATCATCAGACTGAGGTCTCATCTTCACTGTCACTTTCCAACCATGAGGATGGCTTGTTGTAAGGCTCAAAAAGCCTCAAATTTGCCTGGATGGCCACCAATTTTTCAACCCTTGTATCGGTCAGCCTGTTGCGTACTTTGGTGTGTGTGTTCCCAAACAAGGACCAGTTGCACTCTGAGGCTGCTGATGTTAGAGGGATTTGGAGGATGGAGGCAACAGGGGAAAGAGCCTCAGATCCACAAAGTCCCTTCCACCAGGTGGCTGATGAGATATGTTGGCATGACTGCCATATTGTATCTCCCATCCTCGATGGGGCTGTCCATATCGGCAGACTGTGATATGGCCATTTCTCGGAGACTCCTTCCCCTCCAGGAGACTGTCAAACATGATGACAACACCATCCCAACGGGTGTTGCTGGGCAGCTTCAATGTGGTGCTCTTATTCTTCTCACTTTGCTTGGTGAGGTAGATCGCTACTATAACTTGTTGACCCTTCACATACCTAACCATTTCCTTGGCTCTCTTGTAGAGTGTATCCATTGTTTTCAGTGCCATGACGTCCTTGAGGAACAGATTCAATGCATGAGCAGCACAGCCAATGGGTGTGATGTGAGGGTAGAACTCCTCCACTTTAGACCAAGCAGCCTTCATCTTCCCAGCATTGTGGGTCACCGGTGCAAATACCTTCTGTGGTCCAAGGTCATTGATGACTGTAGTCTTGCATGATGTCTACTTTAATACTAATTAGCATTTTCGAATCAGTGTAAATAGAGCCGAATATTGATACACATCCGAGAGAAATTCACAGGGTTATCAAAACGTCACGCCAGGGTAAGTCTACACAAACACAGCCTTTATTTTAAATGTTTCTAACATTCCCTATGGAAAAATGATTAGAACCATTTCCCTGTTTGACCGCTAGGTTTTATGGGTATGACACCTCCACTGTAGGGCTCTAAACAGTCAAATCAATCTGTTACGAATTCCCTCCCAGGGACTCTTAAGGGCTATTTATACCCTACGGAGACAGGCCTTACGGAGACAGACCCTACGGAGACAGACCCTACGGAGCGTAGCGTCGCAATGTCATTTTTCATCACAAAAGGGGCGGCCCCAAAGTACAGCACTCCAACAATCTACGTTCTGCAGTGCCATATTAAAAGTGCAACAAGCCGTGTAATGGGGGCAGTGTTGTGTAGGCAATGAAGCTCACTTGGTTCCTTGATTTGATCTATAGGCTATGCATCAAAGTAACCCATTTTACAGGTTTCCACACAAACCTTAAGCACACCCTCTCATTCTAACAGCCCTCTCTCTGGGACACAAACTCTGCGACTTTTCTAACTCCTGCAGTAGGCTCCCCTCCTCCGCTGGAGCTTAGCAGGCTAGGCTATGGGTAGTAAACTGGCCCTTCACACCTCTGGCCATAGCCATCGATTGGTCGCTAGGGGTCAGGGGCCTTATCACACAGAGGGGTCAGCCAATCATAGGCAGTCATCTTGGGTCCCAGATCCCCAACTCCTGTCTCCTTTTTATTTATGTATTTTATTTCACCTTTATTTAACCAGGTAGACTAGTTGAGAACACCTTTATTTAACCAGGTAGACTAGTTGAGAACACCTTTATTTAACCAGGTAGACTAGTTGAGAACACCTTTATTTAACCAGGTAGACTAGTTGAGAACACCTTTATTTAACCAGGTAGACTAGTTGAGAACACCTTTATTTAACCAGGTAGACTAGTTGAGAACACCTTTATTTAACCAGGTAGACTAGTTGAGAACACCTTTATTTAACCAGGTAGACTAGTTGAGAACAAGTTCTCATTTACAACTGCGAACTGGCCATGAATAAAGCAAAGCAGCTCAAGACATAACACAGAGTTACACATGGAATAATCAAACATACAGTCAATAACACATTTGAAAAAGTATATATATATATATATATATACACACAGTGTGTGCAATTGAGGTAAAATAAGGGAGCTAAGGCAATAAATAAGCCATGGTGGTGAAGTAATTACAATATAGCAATTAAACATTGAAGTGATTGATGTGCAAGTAGATACTGGGGTGCAAAGGAGCAAGATAAATAAATAAATACAGTATGGGGATGAGGTAGTTGGATGGGCTATTTACAGATGGGCTATGTACAGGTGCAGTGATCTGTGAGCTGCTCTGACAGCTGGTTCTTAAAGCTAGTGAGGGAGATATGAATCTCTAGCTTCAGTGATTTTTGCAGTTCGTTCCAGTCATTGGCAGCAGAGAACTGTTAAGAAAGGCAGCCAAAGGAGGAATTGGCTTTGGGGGTGAATAGTGAGAAATACCTGCTGGAGAGCATGCTACGGGTGAGTGCTGCTATGGTGACCAGTGAGCTGAGATAAGGCGGGGCTTTACTTAGCAGAGACTTGTAGATGACCTGGAGCCAGTGGGTTTGGCGACGAGTATGAAGCGAGGGCCAGCCAACGAGAGCATACAGGTCGCAATGGTGGGTAGTATATGTGGCTTTGGTGACAAAACGGATGGCACTGTGATAGACTGCATCCAATTTGTTGAGTAGAGCGTTAGAGGCTATTTTGTAAATGACATCGCCAAAGTCGACGATCAGTAGCATGGTCAGTCCTTCAAGCAGTCAGAGAGCGCAGCAAACTCATCTCTATCCAGCACAACAACCACTGGACTCTTCTCTCTGGACTTGTGGGATGTGTGCATGCACAAAAACCACTACCTTTCCATGTACATTTCAACTGTGTGCATGTCAATAAAGTATCCTTGTGTGTAACTTTGAGGTTAACTTATTCCCCTCTGACGGGGGGGAGGTGCTAGTCAGTGGGTCACAGATCAGTCCAAACAAAGAGTCACCATCTTTCACAACAACAAAAAACATATAGTTCTGAAAATTGCTCTTTCAGATCTTTAACACACTTCACAACATTTCCCCCCCAGGGACATTTTTCCTGAGGCAGGGGATCTCCATTCCAGGGTGCAGAACAGAAGAGCTCAGCAGCCACCCACCAAAACTCCCTCAAACTCTACTCATCCATGAGGGTCTTTCTGAACCGTGCCTTTCATTGGCAACGGGTGTGAACAACCAGCCGTGTATCATACCCTGGATGACTTCCTCCATTGTGTGTGATGAACACACCGTTAAGAGAAATGGGGCACTATACTATCACGCAGGTGGATACACACTGTCAACGTCACCCTCGTAAATCACCTCAACAGAATGTTTGTGTCCCATTTCCTACATAGGACTCTGCTTAAAAGTAGTGCACTATATAAGGAATAGGGTGCCATTTGGGACACACCCTGCATCTGGGTGAGGGGCTTGGCTTCTAGTCATAATACCACCTTGCTTTGTGTGTGTATAGAGACTGAACATTAAGCAGGCAGGGGGATCCAGCACAGCCTCACCTGAAACATCTGTGTTGTGTACAGTCTGTAGCTCTTTACTCTAACAATACTATCTGGGCCAGAAGGCAGAGACCATACACATGGTTTATTCTCTAAACAAACCCAGGTTGGCTGCGATTGTATCACTCCCTTCACAAAGCCAGCAGCCGGCCGCCTCCCTGACAAACACCGCTAGTAGTAACGCTACAGGAAGAGATAGTTTTTTTTAAAGCATGACTCTTTTGTGTCTCCACTGAGCGTCAGTGTTTATCATAAATATAACCATTGGCCGTGCCTCTGAGTCCAGTGGAAGGGATAGAGGGGGGGGATGATGGTTGTCTTTACACGTGAAGTGAAGCAGAAAAACTGTAGCACAGGTGTTCAGTGAGATATTGTATCTCTTTGATATTTCATAAAACGGCAAGGGGCCAGTTGGCATGCCCACATTGCATGACACCTCTGAATAATTCATGTTTATGTTGTTTTAACAGTTTAATTCTGATTGTAAAATTGATGCCCTGTTACACTGGACTAAGGACTTTTAATTCAGAACAACAACAAAGAACAAATGCAGTCAGAATACTTCCCTTTAATTAAAGGGCACGCCATCTTTCTACTCGTCTAAGGGCACTATTTGGCTCCCATATTATTTAACCTTAATTTGACTAGGCACTTGCCTAGTCAGTTAATTAAGAACAAATTCGGATTTACAATGACGGCCTACTTCAGTTGGCTATATATCAATAATATCACTCATGCATGTTACACAATGTTAAACAAAAGCAAGCTAGCTAATATGATAGCAATGCCTCCATAGTCTTTGATGATATTTAACTAAAGCTAGCTAGCTAAACGGTGGTGGCATTTAGCTATAGAAAGGTCGTTGCGTACGCAGTCGAACTAAAACATAAATAATGGATCAATGCAGGAGAATATTTGGGATTGGAACATGTTTACATTGTAACTACTAGCTATATCAAGAACAATTGTCCTACATTTTAAAGTAGTTACTTACTTATATCTTGTCAAATGTGTCTACTTGCACATGGCTGTGACGAGCATAGGAAACAGTTGAACCTGACGCTGTGTTCGTCGTCATCATACATTAAATGCTATGTGTAGACTGTCATTAATTTGTGTGCTCTCAAAGGGGTGAGGTTGTGCACAACGTCATTAAATGGCGCCTTTGTTTTGCAATCTTGCGGCTAGCAGCTAGCTCACCGGAGTACTGTGTACCGAAGTATTTTAACGAAATTTTAGATGTCTATTGACGTACTATATGTACAGTAATCACCAGACGTGGAGTAGTTGAACTGTTCGCTGTCAGGCGAAAGTTTCTACCGAATAGGGTAAGTTAAACGTCTGATACAAACACGTTAGCTCTATGGCAAAGGCTCATGGCAAATCCATATTGTAAAGCGAGCATAAACATCATACAAACAACTGTATTTTATAGTTTGTCTTTAGTCATCTAGTTCGA
This sequence comes from Oncorhynchus mykiss, assembly GCF_057628025.1. Taxonomy (NCBI): domain Eukaryota; kingdom Metazoa; phylum Chordata; class Actinopteri; order Salmoniformes; family Salmonidae; genus Oncorhynchus; species Oncorhynchus mykiss. The sequence continues at coordinate 14,261,908 of NC_143033.1, read as the reverse complement.
TCCCTTGCCAATAATAGTTAGCTGAATTGCTAACGTCAACTAGCTTGCTAGCGAATGTTTCTGGCTAAACAATGCAGTGACAAGTAGGTTATGATAGCAAAATGTATAACTTGTGGTTAGGCTACTTGATAGCTATTTTTATTTTCATAGGAATTTATCAGTATTTATTCTTGTTTTGGGTCACATTATTTTGTCAAAGGCTTTGTGAGTGTATTACTAAAATGTGTGCTCTCTCTCTTAGGAGACCCATGGAGTCTGCAGTGGAGAGTTCCCCCATTGTTACAAACAAAGGCATCACACTGCCTGAAGTGGAGAGTGCGTCCATTGTTTCAGAAAGCGAGAAACCTATTCTCTCTGCAGTAGAGACAGTGGAGAGTCCCTCAACCATTTCAGAAAACAAGGAACTTACACCTTCAGCAGTGAAGGACAAGGATGTCTCCATAGTTTCAGAATGCAAGAAAACTACCCCCTGTGCAGTGGAGACTAACTACAATGAGGATGTCACCATTGTTTCAGAAAGCACCTTCAGCAGTGGAGAATGCCTCTATCATTTCAGAAAGTTTGTCACATGAGGGCCATCGCCTGTGGATCGGTAACATCGATCCCAAAATCACAGAGTGAGTGAATCCCTGTAGCCCATGAATTCTGGGCTCACTCTCAATTAGTCTTTCTAATTGTCATTTACATCATTGTCCTTGCATTCTATCTCCTCACATCCTTGTACAATGCGTTTTTGAAAAGGTGAGGAGAGAGGATGTGAAGAATCAAGAAAATATTGATTGAGACGGAGCAGGTCTTGCTTCTTACTCCTCCCAGCCCAGTGGAGTGGCTGCTGTGACTAGCCTGTATGATTGATTAGCTATGTGTCTGTGAGGGCTGGAGAATGAGCAGATGACGTTGGGCGTGTGAAAGAGAGGCACTCGGGCATGGCGACCTGTTCTGCTGAGGGGCTGCCATCATTTTTCACTCATCTGGCCTGTTTACTCTGTCAACCTGTAGCTCGCTGGCTGCTCTCTTTTGTTCAGGAGCAGGGTAGAGGAGGTGTGTGGAGGGGCAGCACAAGGTGGGATTGGCTGGTGGGCTCCTGGAAAATGTACAGCTTGCTTGGGCTGGTATCTAGACAGGCGTTTCCTTCCAAACTACCTTCTGTTTTTCTTTAAATAACCTGGTGTACCTCCCCAATGGCAACCTATTCCCATAGTGCTCTAGACAAAAGTAGTGCACTGGATTGGGAATAGGGTACCATTTGAGATGCATGCTGCCTGGTAGAAGAAAAACAACAGAATATGCCCACAGGCTGGTGATTGGTAAGATTCATTAGTTCACATGCACCCAGTGTTTGTTGTAGCAAGACCCACTTCAGGGCTCTCCCTCAGAAAATTAGCATACAGGCATATATATATGTATATGTCCGTCCGTCTGTCTGTCTGGAGCCCAAATAAGTAGGTAATTGAGATGTGAGTTAAAAAGCTGTGCTGTAATTTCTTATTTTTTCCCCTAATGTATATTCTCTGCCAGAGATTGATTGTGGTGGTGATAAGGAGATGGGTAGGGGCTTAGTCTGCCTCCCAGATCTGTGGTGGGCCCTGGTTAAATATAGGGTGCCATTTGGGACAAAGACTCAGAGCCATTGATCACTCATTTCTCTAAGGAAAGTCCAAACTGGAAGATTCCCCCAGGGCTTCTGGAGCTACAGTAGCACTAAGAAACCTGGCAGGAAATGTTAACTCTTTTAAAACCACCACATGGTTCCTACAACTGCTGCTAAGCTATGTTCTCTCTCTCTGTTTCTCTCTCTCTCTCTGTTTCTCTCTCTACCTCTCTGTTTCTCTCTCTACCTCTCTGTTTCTCTCTCTACCTCTGTTTCTCTCTCTACCTCTGTTTCTCTCTCTACCTCTCTGTTTCTCTCTCTACCTCGCTGTTTCTCTCGCTACCTCTCTGTTTCTCTCGCTACCTCTCTGTTTCTCTCGCTACCTCTCTGTTTCTCTCGCTACCTCTCTGTTTCTCTCTCTCTCTGTTTCTCTCTCTCTCTGTTTCTCTCTCTACCTCTGTTTCTCTCTCTACCTCTCTGTTTCTCTCGCTACCTCTCTGTCTCTCGCTACCCCTCTGTTTCTCTTGCTACCCCTCTGTTTCTCTCTCTACCTCTGTTTCTCTCTTTATGCAAAAAAATATTTATTCTCTCTTGTTATTTTCCATGTGAATGAATCCAGGTCTTAATGATGTCAAACCCTCAGCACCATCACCAGTCATGCTCCCAAGCCCTCCAGATCTCTTAAATGATCGAGTCTCGGACACAATGCTGAGAGATTGCTACATTTCCCCTTTTCTCCTTGTTTTTGGAGAAACTAAGAGTGGTGGAAAAGCTCAGTTGGGAGATCATCTTAGTTTTACTAGTATCATTCCCAGGTCGCAGTCTGCATTCTGTCCACACCTTTGAATGACATGGGCTGCATTTCATCCAGGTGTGCTACCTCCCGCTATCTCAGATAGGTGCATCACGATAGCATACAGGGCACTACAGTGTGACCATTTTACTCGCATATGTGTCTAACTGTTTTGCTGTGCGACCTGGAATTATAATTTAGGAGCACCAGTGCACCCAGATCATAATGGTTGCAATGATTACTTCACTGTACTGCAGCCCCTGAGTGCCATGGAGAATACACTGAGCTCAGATTCATGACTGTTTCACCATTACTATAAAGAAAACGGCTTGTTACCTGCTCATAAATATCTTTGTGCTTCTGCATTTTTCAACTTAAAGGAAAATTACACCCAAAATCTATATTATATTTTTTTCATTTGTCCAATGTTTTGCTTGTCAACAATCACGTTTTCAAAATATGTAACCTTTAAAAATTATCCCTGGATGATGCATTTTGCATCATATTTTTTTTTATTTTACCTTTATTTTACTAGGCAAGTCAGTTAAGAACAAATTCTTATTTTCAATGACGGCCTAGGAACAGTGGGTTAACTGCCTGTTCAGGGGCAGAACGACAGATTTGTACCTTGTCAGCTCGGGGGTTTGAACTTGCAACCTTCCAGTTACTAGTCCAACGCTCTAACCACTAGGCTACCCTGCCGCCCCATATGAGGCAAAATACATCAGACAGGGATGATTTCTGTATTTTGAAAGTTACATATGCTGAAAACTTGATTGCTGACAAGCAAAATATTTTGGGATTATGTCAACAATGGACTAATGAAACAAATTCCAAAACCTAGTTTTGGGTTGTGAAAAAGGTCATTTGTTTTTGGAGAGGAAGCTGGGCTGTTGAGCAGCAGATCTGATACTATATGAAACATGTTGTGCAGCGGTCTCCAGCCACCGGCTGCCTTAGCTAAAGCAGTGTGTCTTTACAGATGGTGTCAGTCAACAGGTGACAGAAACAATGAAGAGACCGTTCAACAACATCAACACCCCGAGCCGCCTGCTCGACCCGCATGCCCAGGCAGGTTTCCCTCACACACACACAGACGACTCCACCCACTCCATTCACACAATGAGAGGGGCTGCTGCTGCAGTCTTGATTAGGCGCTGACATGTTGACCTGTCTGTCCATGCTCCATTGGGGCCCATTCACGACCAGTGATGGATCCAGCATGTGCTGTCTGAGCTGCAGGTTGTTTGTGGTACTAGACTGGGGGGTCTACAGACTGGACACAGGGCCATGCCCACACTGTGGATGCGGAAAAGATGGAAGGAAGGACCTGGCTGGGAGACATCACTGCCCTCTTTAACTTACCCTTTACCAGGAAAGACCAGCTTGGAAAGACTGCCTCTTTTACCTCATGTCCACATGAGAGAACCATGAAACATGACCTCTGGGTCATGAGAGAACCATGAAACATGACCTCTGGGTCATGAGATAACCATGAAACATGACCTCTGGGTCATGTCAGACATTGGACCAGTGTAACGGATGGCTCACCAATCAAACGGATGTTTCGTTCTATCCTTGTCTTGCTTTTCCCCCTGTTTCTTTCTGGTGCCCAGTTTGAGAGTGAGTATTCAGATCCTCCCTTAATGACTCACTCCTCAGTCCTCAAATAGATGGCCTTAGAGTGGAGGACTTGCAAGTGCTGGGTCCTTTGTTGTTCTTTAGACATTTAACAGATGTCTTGCTTGGCTCAGCTTCATGCTTTCACAGAAGAGCACCCTCAAGCAAGGAAATCACTCTTCCCCTCAGCGAACCTTTCCTCCCTTCCACCTCCCCCTACCACCTCCTCCTCCTGCCGACCGGCACGCTTTATAGCCCCCAGGAGAAGTGCATTGTGGTCTTGTTAAAGGCCAGAAGTGGTGTGTCCCCTCCCGTGGTCCTTCCCGGTGTATCAGTCCACTATCAATTCCTCAATCTGTGCGAGCAGGTCGCAGGAAGACCCACCATTCCAGCCTGCAGAGGGTGGAGTCTGGGAAAGTGAGAAATTCTCCTTGGAGAGAAATCTCCAGGGAGGCCAAGGGAAGACATTAGTACATGCAGGGCTGTGGCCCAAATGGCATCCTATTCCTTATATAGTGCACTACTTTTGACCAGAGTGGTCCCTGGACAAAGGTAGTGCACTATATAGTGAACCATTTGGGATGCAGCCCAGGACTCCCCCTCCTAGGCTACATACCTTTCTAGGATTAAATATAACGGTGCTGGACAAAAACTATAAAAGTAACTTTGGCCCTAGCTTCTCAACATAATTCCCAGGCCGTCTCTCTGTGACTATCAAAGAAACTAAGTGATTAGTCTTCAAAAAGGAACATGTTGTGACATATCCCACTTTGGTTCTAAGCTTGAGATCAATAAATACCTGATGTTAGACCTAGGCTAATGTTAGACTTAGGCAAATGCCTGACCTGAGGCTCTATTGCACTGTGAGGAATTCAACATCTGCCAATGTACAGGGACCTGCCAAAATAATGGAAACACTTGAGTAAATGAGGGATACAAAGTGTATTGAAAGTGTATTCCACACAGGTGTGGCTCCTGAGTCAATTAATATCCCATTAGGGCCATGTATGAAAATGCTGGGCAGGCCATTGTTTTGGCTACCATGGCTATGCCCACATGTTCACAGGGCACAAGTGGTAAGTGAATGGTTTGATGAGCAGAAAAACTCTGTAAGCCATGGCCGTCACAGTCACCACATCTCACACCAGTTGAACACTTATTTGAGATTCTGGAGCAGCACCTGAGACAGAGTTTTCCATCAACAAAACACCAAATTATGGAATTTCTTGTGGAAGAATGTTGTTGCGTCCATCCAATTGAGTTCCAGACACGTGTAGAATCTATGTCAAGGGGCATAGAAGCTATTCTGGCTCATGGTGTCCCAACACCCTATTAAGACACTTGTTAGTTGTTTCCTTTATTTTGGCAGTTAGGCTACCTGTGGCTTAATGTCTTGCTTCCAACATACCTGTGATGACTATCAGCTGTTTGTACAACCGCACTCATCTGCCATCGCCCGTATATATGTGATAGGGTAGTTAAGAGAAGGCAGGATGTATATAGTATATATGTGATAGGTTAGTTAAGAGAAGGCAGGATGTATATATGTGATAGGTTAGTTAAGAGAAGGCAGGATGTATATATGTGATAGGTTAGTTAAGAGAAGGCAGGATGTATATAGTATATATGTGATAGGTTAGTTAAGAGAAGGCAGGATGTATATAGTATATATGTGATAGGTTAGTTAAGAGAAGGCAGGATGTATATAGTATATATGTGATAGGTTAGTTAAGAGAAGGCAGGATGTATATATGTGATAGGTTAGTTAAGAGAAGGCAGGATGTATATATGTGATAGGTTAGTTAAGAGGAGGCAGGATGTATATAGTATATATGTGATAGGTTAGTTAAGAGAAGGCAGGATGTATATAGTATATATGTGATAGGTTAGTTAAGAGAAGGCAGGATGTATATAGTATATATGTGATAGGTTAGTTAAGAGGAGGCAGGATGTATATAGTATATATGTGATAGGTTAGTTAAGAGAAGGCAGGATGTATATATGTGATAGGTTAGTTAAGAGAAGGCAGGATGTATATATGTGATATGTTAGTTAAGAGAAGGCAGGATGTATATATGTGATAGGTTAGTTAAGAGGAGGCAGGATGTATATAGTATATATGTGATAGGTTAGTTAAGAGAAGGCAGGATGTATATAGTATATATGTGATAGGTTAGTTAAGAGAAGGCAGGATGTATATAGTATATATGTGATAGGTTAGTTAAGAGAAGGCAGGATGTATATAGTATATATGTGATAGGTTAGTTAAGAGAAGGCAGGATGTATATAGTATATATGTGATAGGTTAGTTAAGAGAAGGCAGGATGTATATAGTATATATGTGATAGGTTAGTTAAGAGAAGGCAGGATGTATATAGTATATATGTGATAGGTTAGTTAAGAGAAGGCAGGATGTATATAGTATATATGTGATAGGTTAGTTAAGAGAAGGCAGGATGTATATAGTATATATGTGATAGGTTAGTTAAGAGAAGGCAGGATGTATATAGTATATATGTGATAGGTTAGTTAAGAGAAGGCAGGATGTATATATGTGATAGGTTAGTTAAGAGAAGGCAGGATGTATATAGTATATATGTGATAGGTTAGTTAAGAGAAGGCAGGATGTATATATGTGATAGGTTAGTTAAGAGAAGGCAGGATGTATATATGTGATAGGGTAGTTAAGAGAAGGCAGGATGTATATATGTGATAGGTTAGTTAAGAGAAGGCAGGATGTATATATGTGATAGGTTAGTTAAGAGAAGGCAGGATGTATATAGTATATATGTGATAGGTTAGTTAAGAGAAGGCAGGATGTATATAGTATATATGTGATAGGTTAGTTAAGAGAAGGCAGGATGTATATAGTATATATGTGATAGGTTAGTTAAGAGAAGGCAGGATGTATATAGTATATATGTGATAGGGTAGTTAAGAGAAGGCAGGATGTATATAGTATATATGTGATAGGTTAGTTAAGAGGAGGCAGGATGTATATAGTATATATGTGATAGGGTAGTTAAGAGAAGGCAGGATGTATATATGTGATAGGTTAGTTAAGAGAAGGAAGGACGTATATATGTGATAGGTTAGTTAAGAGAAGGCAGGATGTATATAGTATATATGTGATAGGTTAGTTAAGAGAAGGCAGGACGTATATATGTGATAGGGTAGTTAAGAGAAGGCAGGATGTATATATGTGATAGGTTAGTTAAGAGAAGGCAGGATGTATATAGTATATATGTGATAGGTTAGTTAAGAGAAGGCAGGATGTATATAGTATATATGTGATAGGTTAGTTAAGAGAAGGCAGGATGTATATAGTATATATGTGATAGGTTAGTTAAGAGGAGGCAGGATGTATATAGTATATATGTGATAGGTTAGTTAAGAGAAGGCAGGACGTATATATGTGATAGGTTAGTTAAGAGAAGGCAGGATGTATATAGTATATATGTGATAGGTTAGTTAAGAGAAGGCAGGATGTATATAGTATATATGTGATAGGTTAGTTAAGAGGAGGCAGGACGTATATAGTATATATGTGATAGGTTAGTTAAGAGAAGGCAGGATGTATATAGTATATATGTGATAGGTTAGTTAAGAGAAGGCAGGATGTATATAGTATATATGTGATAGGTTAGTTAAGAGGAGGCAGGATGTATATAGTATATATGTGATAGGTTAGTTAAGAGAAGGCAGGACGTATATATGTGATAGGTTAGTTAAGAGAAGGCAGGATGTATATAGTATATATGTGATAGGTTAGTTAAGAGAAGGCAGGATGTATATATGTGATAGGTTAGTTAAGAGAAGGCAGGATGTATATATGTGATAGGTTAGTTAAGAGAAGGCAGGATGTATTTATGTGATAGGTTAGTTAAGAGAAGGCAGGATGTATATAGTATATATGTGATAGGTTAGTTAAGAGAAGGCAGGATGTATATATGTGATAGGTTAGTTAAGAGAAGGCAGGATGTATATATGTGATAGGTTAGTTAAGAGAAGGCAGGATGTATATAGTATATATGTGATAGGTTAGTTAAGAGAAGGCAGGATGTATATAGTATATATGTGATAGGTTAGTTAAGAGAAGGCAGGATGTATATAGTATATATGTGATAGGTTAGTTAAGAGGAGGCAGGATGTATATAGTATATATGTGATAGGTTAGTTAAGAGAAGGCAGGACGTATATATGTGATAGGTTAGTTAAGAGAAGGCAGGATGTATATATGTGATAGGTTAGTTAAGAGAAGGCAGGACGTATATATGTGATAGGTTAGTTAAGAGAAGGCAGGATGTATATATGTGATAGGTTAGTTAAGAGAAGGCAGGATGTATATAGTATATATGTGATAGGTTAGTTAAGAGAAGGCAGGATGTATATAGTATATATGTGATAGGTTAGTTAAGAGAAGGCAGGATGTATATAGTATATATGTGATAGGTTAGTTAAGAGAAGGCAGGATGTATATAGTATATATGTGATAGGTTAGTTAAGAGGAGGCAGGATGTATATAGTATATATGTGATAGGTTAGTTAAGAGAAGGCAGGATGTATATAGTATATATGTGATAGGTTAGTTAAGAGAAGGCAGGATGTATATAGTATATATGTGATAGGTTAGTTAAGAGAAGGCAGGACGTATATATGTGATAGGTTAGTTAAGAGAAGGCAGGATGTATATAGTATATATGTGATAGGTTAGTTAAGAGAAGGCAGGATGTATATAGTATATATGTGATAGGTTAGTTAAGAGAAGGCAGGATGTATATAGTATATATGTGATAGGTTAGTTAAGAGAAGGCAGGATGTATATATGTGATAGGTTAGTTAAGAGAAGGCAGGATGTATATATGTGATAGGTTAGTTAAGAGAAGGCAGGATGTATTTATGTGATAGGTTAGTTAAGAGAAGGCAGGATGTATATAGTATATATGTGATAGGTTAGTTAAGAGAAGGCAGGATGTATATATGTGATAGGTTAGTTAAGAGAAGGCAGGACGTATATAGTATATATGTGATAGGTTAGTTAAGAGAAGGAAGGACGTATATATGTGATAGGTTAGTTAAGAGAAGGCAGGATGTATATAGTATATATGTGATAGGTTAGTTAAGAGAAGGCAGGATGTATATATGTGATAGGTTAGTTAAGAGAAGGCAGGATGTATATATGTGATAGGTTAGTTAAGAGAAGGCAGGATGTATATAGTATATATGTGATAGGTTAGTTAAGAGAAGGCAGGATGTATATAGTATATATGTGATAGGTTAGTTAAGAGAAGGCAGGATGTATATAGTATATATGTGATAGGTTAGTTAAGAGGAGGCAGGATGTATATAGTATATATGTGATAGGTTAGTTAAGAGAAGGCAGGACGTATATATGTGATAGGTTAGTTAAGAGAAGGCAGGATGTATATATGTGATAGGTTAGTTAAGAGGAGGCAGGATGTATATAGTATATATGTGATAGGTTAGTTAAGAGAAGGCAGGACGTATATATGTGATAGGTTAGTTAAGAGAAGGCAGGATGTATATATGTGATAGGTTAGTTAAGAGAAGGCAGGATGTATATATGTGATAGGTTAGTTAAGAGAAGGCAGGATGTATATAGTATATATGTGATAGGTTAGTTAAGAGGAGGCAGGATGTATATATGTGATAGGGTAGTTAAGAGAAGGCAGGATGTATATATGTGATAGGTTAGTTAAGAGAAGGCAGGATGTATATAGTATATATGTGATAGGTTAGTTAAGAGGAGGCAGGATGTATATAGTATATATGTGATAGGGTAGTTAAGAGAAGGCAGGATGTATATAGTATATATGTGATAGGTTAGTTAAGAGAAGGCAGGATGTATATAGTATATATGTGATAGGTTAGTTAAGAGAAGGCAGGATGTATATAGTATATATGTGATAGGTTAGTTAAGAGAAGGCAGGATGTATATAGTATATATGTGATAGGTTAGTTAAGAGAAGGAAGGACGTATATATGTGATAGGTTAGTTAAGAGAAGGCAGGATGTATATATGTGATAGGTTAGTTAAGAGAAGGCAGGATGTATATAGTATATATGTGATAGGTTAGTTAAGAGAAGGAAGGACGTATATATGTGATAGGTTAGTTAAGAGAAGGCAGGATGTATATAGTATATATGTGATAGGTTAGTTAAGAGAAGGAAGGACGTATATATGTGATAGGTTAGTTAAGAGAAGGCAGGATGTATATAGTATATATGTGATAGGTTAGTTAAGAGAAGGAAGGACGTATATATGTGATAGGTTAGTTAAGAGAAGGCAGGATGTATATATGTGATAGGTTAGTTAAGAGAAGGCAGGATGTATTTATGTGATAGGTTAGTTAAGAGAAGGCAGGATGTATATAGTATATATGTGATAGGGTAGTTAAGAGGAGGCAGGACGTATATAGTATATATGTGATAGGTTAGTTAAGAGAAGGCAGGATGTATATATGTGATAGGTTAGTTAAGAGAAGGCAGGATGTATATAGTATATATGTGATAGGTTAGTTAAGAGAAGGCAGGATGTATATATGTGATAGGTTAGTTAAGAGAAGGCAGGATGTATATATGTGATAGGTTAGTTAAGAGAAGGCAGGATGTATATAGTATATATGTGATAGGTTAGTTAAGAGAAGGCAGGATGTATATAGTATATATGTGATAGGTTAGTTAAGAGAAGGCAGGACGTATATATGTGATAGGTTAGTTAAGAGAAGGCAGGACGTATATATGTGATAGGTTAGTTAAGAGAAGGCAGGACGTATATATGTGATAGGTTAGTTAAGAGAAGGCAGGATGTATATAGTATATATGTGATAGGGTAGTTAAGAGAAGGCAGGATGTATATAGTATATATGTGATAGGTTAGTTAAGAGGAGGCAGGATGTATATAGTATATATGTGATAGGTTAGTTAAGAGAAGGCAGGATGTATATATGTGATAGGGTAGTTAAGAGAAGGCAGGATGTATATATGTGATAGGTTAGTTAAGAGAAGGCAGGATGTATATAGTATATATGTGATAGGTTAGTTAAGAGAAGGCAGGATGTATATAGTATATATGTGATAGGTTAGTTAAGAGAAGGCAGGATGTATATAGTATATATGTGATAGGTTAGTTAAGAGGAGGCAGGATGTATTTATGTGATAGGGTAGTTAAGAGAAGGCAGGACGTATATATGTGATAGGTTAGTTAAGAGAAGGCAGGATGTATATATGTGATAGGTTAGTTAAGAGGAGGCAGGATGTATATATGTGATAGGGTAGTTAAGAGAAGGCAGGATGTATATATGTGATAGGTTAGTTAAGAGAAGGCAGGATGTATATAGTATATATGTGATAGGTTAGTTAAGAGAAGGCAGGATGTATATAGTATATATGTGATAGGTTAGTTAAGAGAAGGCAGGATGTATATAGTATATATGTGATAGGTTAGTTAAGAGAAGGCAGGATGTATATAGTATATATGTGATAGGTTAGTTAAGAGAAGGCAGGATGTATATAGTATATATGTGATAGGTTAGTTAAGAGGAGGCAGGATGTATATAGTATATATGTGATAGGGTAGTTAAGAGAAGGCAGGATGTATATATGTGATAGGTTAGTTAAGAGAAGGAAGGACGTATATATGTGATAGGTTAGTTAAGAGAAGGCAGGATGTATATAGTATATATGTGATAGGTTAGTTAAGAGAAGGCAGGATGTATATATGTGATAGGTTAGTTAAGAGAAGGCAGGATGTATATAGTATATATGTGATAGGTTAGTTAAGAGAAGGCAGGATGTATATATGTGATAGGTTAGTTAAGAGAAGGCAGGATGTATATAGTATATATGTGATAGGTTAGTTAAGAGAAGGCAGGATGTATATAGTATATATGTGATAGGTTAGTTAAGAGGAGGCAGGATGTATATAGTATATATGTGATAGGTTGGTTAAGAGAAGGCAGGATGTATATACAGTGCCTTGCGAAAGTATTCGGCCCCCTTGAACTTTGCGACCTTTTGCCACATTTCAGGCTTCAAACATAAAGATATAAAACTGTATTTTTTTGTGAAGAATCAACATCAAGTGGGACACAATCATGAAGTGGAATGACATTTATTGGATATTTCAAACTTTTTTAACAAATCAAAAACTGAAAAATTGGGCGTGCAAAATTATTCAGCCCCTTTACTTTCAGTGCAGCAAACTCTCTCCAGAAGTTCAGTGAGGATCTCTGAATGATCCAATGTTGACCTAAATGACTAATGATGATAAATACAATCCACCTGTGTGTAATCAAGTCTCCGTATAAATGCACCTGCACTGTGATAGGCTCAGAGCTCCGTTAAAAGCGCAGAGAGCATCATGAAGAACAAGGAAGGTTGCAAAGTTCAAGGGGGCCGAATACTTTCGCAAGGCACTGTATATGGTTTGGCATCATGCCAGATGCATGGTACCTTAGCGCGTGCTTTGTATTTATGCAACTTCAAATGTATAATGTACAGCTACTGTCGGTGTGAATTGAATACTAAAGTATATTCTTTTCTGTATTTTGCAGTTTCACAACATAAACGTTTACAATATATTCATTCAAGAAAAGTCACGCCTTGGGAGTTTTATTGAAGACTTAGTTGTTAGCTATCTGTCTAGTTTTGCATGGGAACGCAACTCAAGGGCAGAATAATATATGTGATAGGTTAGTTAAGAGAAGGCAGGACGATTTGACAGGTGGTGCAGGATTCTTTTTTTGCCTGGTTTTAAATATGTTTCTGCTTATAATATCCAACATTTTGGTAGACTATTTGTTAGTCAACTTGTGTTTAATTAGATACTGTAGATGCAGTGTCTCTTCTGTCATTATATGTTGACCTAGAAGACTAAATAAACCTTTATTCACCAGAATAATGACATGAATGTTTCAATCTAGTTGACATTGGTAAAGTTTTCCCTGTCATCTCTGCTTCTTTCTAGGAGCCAAGACTTCAAATTAAAAAATATTCAGTGCAAAACATGGAAATGACATCAGTTTGACCGGTTGTACGGAAATAGAAAGCTGTGTAAACGACCCAACATGTTTCTGATTAGATTTCAGTTCAGCTTGGATGCATATTTAATGTGGTTGAAGTACTATCAGTGTTTATGATGATAAATATAGCACCTCTACAGACGGTATCTAACTGACCATTCACATTCTCTCAAGATACTGAAATAAATAAATAATATTTCTCCACTCCTGTTCCCCAGTCAAAATGTAGCCTACATTTGGTGTATCATTTTAGTGCAAGAAATGTTTAATTCTGCAGGAGTTAATGTTAAGGCAATGTGAGAGGTTATAGACCTACAGTCAGAGTCCAGATTTCAGTTTCCATTTTACCCATCTGAACAGTAGGCTACAGTTCCCTTGACCTGTCATTGGCCTATTTGAAGTCCGATATTGTGACTGTTGAATTTGTATCGCACCTCACAATCATCACACATAACATAACCGTCACTGCTATCATCCTCTTACCACTTCACCAACTCTTTCCCAAATGTCTGTTCTGGCCCTCCCTTCTCTTTACTGACAAACCCTTAACCAACAATGCAGTTCAAGAAATAGAGTTAAGAAAATATTTACTAAATAAAGTCAAAAGTAACCCAATAAAATAACAAGGCTATATATAGGGGTACCGGTACCAAGTCAATGTGCTGGGGTACAGGTTAGTCGTGGTAATTTGTACATGTAGGTAGGGGTAAAGTGATAGATAATAAACAGCGAGTAGCAGCAGTGTAAAAACAAGGAGGGGGTCAATGTAAATAGTCTGGTGGCCATTTGATTAATTGTTCAGCAGTCTTATGGGGGTAGAAGCCTTTAAGGAGCCTTTTGGACCTAGACTTGGCATTCCAGTACCACTTGCCGTGCGGTAGCAGAGAGAGCAGTCTATGACTTGGGGGACTGGAGTCATTGACAATTGTTTGGGCCTTCCTCTGACACCGCCTTGTATATAGGTCCTGGATGGCAGGAAGCTTGGCCCCAGTGATGTACTGGGCCGTACGCACTACCCTCTGTAGCACCCTATGGTCGGATGCCGCCATACCAGATGGTGACGCAACCAGTCAGGATGGTCTCGATGGTGCAGCTGTAGAACTTTTTGAGGATCTGGGGAGCCATGCCAAATATTTTAGGGGGAAAAGGTGTTGTCGTGTCCTCTTCACGACTGTCGTGGTGTGTTTGGACCATGATAGTTTGTTGGAGATTTGGACAACAAGGAACTTGAAAATCTCAAGCCGCTCCACTACAGCCCTGTCGGTGTGAATGGAGATGTGTTCGGCCCTCCTTTTCCTGTAGTCCACAATCAGCTCCTTTGTCTTGCTCACATTAAGGGAGAGGTTGTTGTCCTGGCACCACACTGGCAGGTTTCTGACCTCCCTATAGGCTGTCTCATCGTTGTCGGTGATCAGGCGTCAGCAAACTTTATGATGATGTTGGAGTCGTGCTTAGCCACGCATTAGTGTGTCAACAGAGAGTACAGGAGGGGACTGAGCACGCACCCCTGAGGGACCCCCATGTTGAGGATCAGCGTGGCAGATGTGTTGTTACCTACCCTTACCACCTGGGGGCGGCCTGTCAGGAAGTCCAGGATCCAGTTGCAGAGGAAGGTGTTTAGTCCCAGGGTCCTTAGCTTAGTGATGAGCTTTGAGGGTACTATGGTGTTGAACGCTGAGCTGTAGTCAATGAACACCATTCTCACATAGGTGTTCCTTTTGTCCAGGTGGGAAAGGGAAGTGTGGAGTGCGATTGAGATTGCATGATCTGTTGGGGCAGTATGCGAATTGGAGTGGGTCTAGGTTTTCCAGGATGATGGTGTTGAAGTGAGCCATGACCAGCCTTTCAAAGCACTTCATGGCTACCGACGTGAGTGCTACAGAGCGGTAGTTATTTAGGTAGGTTACCTTCGCTTTCTTCAGCACAATGTGTGGTGGTGGTCTGCTTGAAACATGTAGGTATTACAGACTCGGTCAGGGAGAGGTTTAAAATATCACTGAAGACACCACTTACCAGTTGGTCTAGCAAAATAGTCCTGTAGCGTAGCATTCACAAGAATAATAAATGAATGATAGATGAGTGACAGATGAATGGTAGATTAATGATGGATTAATGACAGATTAATGATGGATTAATGATGCATTAATTATAGATTAATGTTAGATTAATGGATTTTTTTCAAGGCATTGCTATATTTTTATTCAATCCACACTATTTCCTGACCCACCCGCCCAGCTGATATAACCCCGAGGGCTGTTTGTGAGTCAACCCTTGCATCACAAATGACTATGACACAACGACTACCCGTTTTAGAGTGAGGATTCCATGAGAGATAATGAATATAAAGGTTATATTATGACTGTATGACAAGGTAACCTTTCTATTCATGATCTGGTCATGCCCAGTCTACGCTGGAGATGCTGTTATAATGACCCCCGTGAATGAGTAGCGTGCAGCACAGACTCATGACGTGCATGGACAGTGATATTTGGCTTGGACAACAGAGAAAATACACTCTCCTACGCACAGACTGCATGCTAGGCTGCCCACTGATACAGACAGTCGACATGGACATATGAAATTGTCTGCATCTTGCTCAGACTGCTCCTGCCCCATTTATATTACAGCTCGGACTAGACATACAGTATATCCTTTACTGTTTTCTTAACTTCTCTCTCTGTTCTAGGCTACTGTAGGGATGTTTGAGAGAACTCTCATAATCACTTCTACTTAAAGGGATAATCCACCCTGTAAACCACTACTTCCTATGATTAACAGTGTTAAACAATGTAAAATAACACTAATATGTGAAAATAAATATTTTTTTACAAATATTACATTTTGTTATATCAAGGATGCTAGAAAAATCGTTATGGAAATCTGTTGAGGCTCAAGTTGACAACCCACAATGTCTCTCTCTCTGGGCTGGCTAGCTCACTAGCTAGCAAACGTAGCTACACACAATAATATCAATGTCAGCATGTGAAGTCGCTAGTTGGCGGTAAAATTGCCGTAAACAAACTTCACTATCAATTTAGAAGTCTATCCCACTGAGTTCAGCTTGCAGTTGGTCTCTTGCCCAGAGCCAGTTCAGCTTGCAGTTGGTCTCTTGCCCAGAGCCAGTTCAGCTTGCAGTTGGTCTCTTGCCCAGAGCCAGTTCAGCTTGCAGTTGGTCTCTTGCCTAGAGCCAGTTCAGCTTACAGTTGGTCTCTTGCCTAGAGCCTGTTCAGCTTACAGTTGGTCTCTTGCCCAGAGCCAGTTCAGCTTGCAGTTGGTCTCTTGCCCAGAGCCAGTTCAGCTTGCAGTTGGTCTCTTGCCTAGAGCCAGTTCAGCTTACAGTTGGTCTCTTGCCTAGAGCCAGTTCAGCTTGCAGTTGGTCTCTTGCCCAGAGCCAGTTCAGCTTGCAGTTGGTCTCTTGCCCAGAGCCAGTTCAGCTTGCAGTTGGTCTCTTGCCCAGAGCCAGTTCAGCTTACAGTTGGTCTCTTGCCTAGAGCCAGTTCAGCTTACAGTTGGTCTCTTGCCTAGAGCCAGTTCAGCTTACAGTTGGTCTCTTGCCTAGAGCCAGTTCAGCTTACAGTTGGTCTCTTGCCCAGAGCCAGTTCAGCTTACAGTTGGTCTCTTGCCCAGAGCCAGTTCAGCTTACAGTTGGTCTCTTGCCCAGAGCCAGTTCAGCTTGCAGTTGGTCTCTTGCCTAGAGCCAGTTCAGCTTACAGTTGGTCTCTTATCCAGAGCCAGTTCAGCTTGCAGTTGGTCTCTTGCCTAGAGCCAGTTCAGCTTACAGTTGGTCTCTTATCCAGAGCCAGTTCAGCTTACAGTTGGTCTCTTATCCAGAGCCAGTTCAGCTTACAATTGGTCTCTTATCCAGAGCCAGTTCAGCTTACAGTTGGTCTCTTATCCAGAGCCAGTTCAGCTTACAGTTGGTCTCTTATCCAGAGCCAGTTCAGCTTACAGTTGGTCTCTTATCCAGAGCCAGTTCAGCTTACAGTTGGTCTCTTATCCAGAGCCAGTTCAGCTTACAGTTGGTCTCTTATCCAGAGCCAGTTCAGCTTACAGTTGGTCTCTTATCCAGAGCCAGTTCAGCTTACAGTTGGTCTCTTATCCAGAGCCAGTTCAGCTTACAGTTGGTCTCTTATCCAGAGCCAGTTCAGCTTACAGTTGGTCTCTTATCCAGAGCCAGTTCAGCTTACAGTTGGTCTCTTATCCAGAGCCAGTTCAGCTTACAGTTGGTCTCTTATCCAGAGCCAGTTCAGCTTACAGTTGGTCTCTTATCCAGAGCCAGTTCAGCTTACAGTTGGTCTCTTATCCAGAGCCAGTTCAGCTTACAGTTGGTCTCTTATCCAGAGCCAGTTCAGCTTACAGTTGGTCTCTTATCCAGAGCCAGTTCAGCTTACAGTTGGTCTCTTATCCAGAGCCAGTTCAGCTTACAGTTGGTCTCTTATCCAGAGCCAGTTCAGCTTACAGTTGGTCTCTTGCCCAGAGCCAGTTCAGCTTACAGTTGGTCTCTTGCCCAGAGCCAGTTCAGCTTACAGTTGGTCTCTTGCCCAGAGCCAGTTCAGCTTACAGTTGGTCTCTTATCCAGAGCCAGTTCAGCTTACAGTTGGTCTCTTGCCCAGAGCCAGTTCAGCTTACAGTTGGTCTCTTGCCCAGAGCCAGTTCAGCTTACAGTTGGTCTCTTGCCCAGAGCCAGTTCAGCTTACAGTTGGTCTCTTATCCAGAGCCAGTTCAGCTTACAGTTGGTCTCTTGCCCAGAGCGAGTGCAGCACTACGTTTTATTTCATCCACTGATACAACATAGGCTTTTGCCAAATTGACAGTTTCATGATTTTTATTTCTGGGGTATGGATTATCCCTTTAAACGTCAGTGTGTAGGCTATGTAGAATGTATGTACAGTCGTGGACAAAAGTTGAGAATGACACGAATATTAATTTTCACAAAGTCTGCTGCCTCAGTTTGTACGATGGCAATTTGCATATATTCCAGAATGTTATGAAGAGTAATCAGATGAATTGCAATTAATTGCAAAGTCCCTCTTTGCCATGCAAATGAACAGAATCCCCAAAAAACATTTCCACTGCATTTCAGCCCTGCCACAATAGGACCAGCTGACGTCATGTCAGTGTTTCTCTTGTTAACACAGGTGTGAGTGTTGACAAGGACAAGGCTGGAGATCACTCTGTCATGCTGATTGAGTATGAATAACAGACTGGAAGCTTCAAAAGGAGGGTGGTGCTTGGAATCATTGTTCTTCCTCTGTCAGCCATGGTTACCTGCAAGAAAACACGTGCCGTCATCATTGCTTTGCACAAAAAGGGCTTCAGAGGGAAGGATATTGCTGCCAGTAAGATTTCACCTAAATCAACCATTTATTGGATCATCAAGAACTTCAAGGAGAGCGGATCAGTTGTTGTGAAGAAGGCTTCAGGGCGCCCAAGAAAGTCCAGCAAGCACCAGGACCGTCTCCTAAAGTTAATTCAGCTGCAGGATCGGGGCACCACCAGTACAGAGCTTGCTCAGGAATGGCAGCAGGCAGGTGTGAGTGCATCTGCACGCACAGTGAGGCAAAGACTTTTGGAGGATGGCCTGGTGTCAAGAAGGGCAGCAAAGAAGCCACTTCTCTCCAGGAAAATTCTGCAAAAGGTACAGGGATTGGACTGCTGAGGACTGGGGTAAAGTCATTTTCCGATTGTTTGGGGCATCCGGAAAAAAGCTTGTCCGGAGAAGACAAGTTGAGTGCTACCATCAGTCGTGTGTCATGCCAACAGTCAAACATCCTGAGACCATTCATGCGTGGGGTTGCTTCTCAGCCAAGGGAGCGGACCCACTCACAATTTTGATTAAGAACACAGCCATGAGAGAGCAACTTCTCCCAACCATCCAGGAACAGTTTGGTGACGAACAATGCCTTTTCCAGCATGATGGAGCAACTTGCCATAAGGCAAAGTGATAACTAAGTGGCTTGGGGAACAAAACATCGATATGTTGGGTCCATGGCCAGGAAACTTCCCAGACCTTAATCCCATTGAGAACTTGTGGTCAATCCTCAAGAGGCGGGTGGACAAACAAACCCCACAAATTCTGACAAACTCCAAGCATTGATTATGCAAGAATTGGCTGCCATCAGTCAGGATGTGGCCCAGAAGTTAATTGACAGCATGCCAGGGCGGATTGCAGAGGTCTTGAAAAAGAAGGGTCAACACTGCAAATATTGACTCTTGGATCAACTTCATGTAATTGTCAATAAAAGCCTTTAACAGTTATGAAATGCTTGTAATTATACTTCAGTATTCCATAGTAACATCTGACAAAAATATCTGAAGACACTGAAGCAGCAAACTTTGGAAATTAATATTTGTGTCATTCTCAAAACTTTTGGCCGCGACTGTAGGCCGTAATCTTCTTACAATGTTGAGACTCTTCTGTCTGGAGGCACTCTGTATCACTGGTACAATTGGTAGCCATGTTTATGACTAATGAATCCAATTAGTCTATTGAGTCGTACAAGGCCGGGCTGGTCTAGTACAGCATGTGCCACTGTAGAGGACTCCTCCTAGCTTAACATGTTCACAATGAGGCTATAGTCTAGACCTTCTCACAGTCAGATGGTTAAACAATTAATATTTGATTCTTGCTATCTGGGATCCTTGGGATGTACCAACTCTGACGTTACCACATTGAAGTTGAAATGTTTAAGATAAGGGTTAAGGTTAGGGTTATGGTAGGGGTTAAGCTGAGGATTATGGTAAAGGTAGGGGTTAGGGTTATGGTAAGGGTAGGGGTTAGGGTTAAGTTTAGGGTTATGGTAAGGGTAGGGGTTAAGGTTATGGATGTCCGAACGGGATAGCACTAACCATTCATATTATTAATGGTTCCTGGATGTTAGTGAGAATGAATCCCATTGCTAATAACATAACATTTCCCACGAATTCTATAGGTTACAGCAGCATGGCAGCTAGCCTAATGCACGCATTAGTGGATGTTTTTCTTGAATTAGAGTCTGTTGGGAATTCAGGCTTCCTCTGTTTTATTTTGTCATTGTCCTGCTGCCGTATCCTCTGCATTGTGTGGATATAAGATTTACTGTGCCTAAAAAGGTGTTAAGAGACCTGTCATTCTAATCAGGGTCAGCTGACCGGGATGCCTAATATACTGTAGTTATGTTACATGGGTGGATGATGTATATGTTAAGAATAGAATAGCACTGTCTGTGACAAAGGAACATTAACCAATTATGTTCTCATGTTCTTAGTTGATAGTAGACATTCATAAGGGCATATAGGCCTGTATTGCGAATGACATTCATAAGGGCATATAGGCCTGTATTGCGAATGACATTCATAAGGGCATATAGGCCTGTATTGCGAATGACATTCATAAGGGCATATAGGCCTGTATTGAGAATGACATTCATAAGGGCATATAGGCCTGTATTGAGAATGACATTCATAAGGGCATATAGGCCTGTATTGAGAATGACATTCATAAGGCATATAGGCCTGTATTGAGAATGACATTCATGTGTTTGGAGATTACAAAATGGTACTTTAAAGTTACTTACTTTATCTAAGTACTTTGAAACAGCAAATCAAAACTGAGAGACAATATTTTTTGGGGGGGACATTTTAGTAATTTAGCAGATGCTCTTATCCAGACCGACTTACAGAGCAATTAGGGTTTAAGTGCCTTGCTCAAGGGCACATTGACCGATTTTTTTTTTTTTTTTTTTTTTTCTTTTTTTTTTTTCTTTTTTTCTTTTTTTTTCTCTCCCCAATTCACCTTGGGGGTTGGAACCAGCAAACGTTTGGTTACTGGCCCAATGCTCTAACCGCATTATTGTTTGTGTGTTTTTCTCCCTCCCTCCCTGTACAGGTACCACCTGGTGAAGCTGCTGGAGAGGTTTGGGAAAGTGAAACAGTTTGACTTCCTGTTCCACAAGTCTGGACCAATGGAGGGCCAGCCCCGAGGATACTGCTTTGTTAACTTACACACCAAAGAGGTACAACATTAAACCAACCATTTCACATCTTTCAATTCCAAGAAAAGATTAGCTCACGAACGTGAAAAGTTAGGGCTAGTCAAAAGCTATAGACGGCATAGACAAGAGGCACGATATAGCCGACCATTTCCCATCTCTCCCCGTGAAAATATTGTTTCAAACTTAATAGGGCTCCACCAACGGTAAGATGGAGATCTCTTGTTTAGTGTGATGGGAGGCAGTCCCCTGGGTGTTATTCAGAGGAACTCTATGTGTATTAGCCTCATACACACACACAGACACATCATCATCAGGCATTATTGTCTCTGTTGTCATCACTCTATGAAAAGGAATGATGATATAATGTTTTGTGTAAGAGGACTACAATGTAATGATACTGACCTTGTTTCGGATGGGGGAAATTATGATTTTCATGAGGATCAAACACGTACTCTTTTTCCAATCTCCAGGAAGCAGAGCGGGCGATCCATTGTCTAAATGGGAAGCTGGCCCTCTCCAAGAAGCTGGTGGTGCGCACAGGTAAAGGTAAGGGTCCCTCTCTGAAACCTCTTGCCTTTACACACACACACACACGCATACGCATGGCCAGTGATTCATTGTGGCTTCCTCAGTTAGGGTGCAAGGCTAGCCCAATACAGGTCATTAAGTTGTACAGAGTTAGCCTGTATGTTAGCGTCCTGCATGCAACTGTGTTTGCCTGTGGTCTGGTCAGTGGTGTGACTGTTTTTGGGTACTGCACTGTGGCAGCATCTAGGACATTAGCTGAAAGGCAGTAGTGTAGGACGTTAGCTGAAAGGCAGTAGTGTAGGACGTTAGCTGAAAGGCAGTAGTGTAGGACGTTAGCTGAAAGGCAGTAGTGTAGGACGTTAGCTGAAAGGCAGTAGTGTAGGACGTTAGCTGAAAGGCAGTAGTGTAGGACATTAGCTGAAAGGCAGTAGTGTAGGACGTTAGCTGAAAGGCAGTAGTGTAGGATGTTAGCTGAAAGGCAGTAGTGTAGGACGTTAGCTTAAAGGCAGTAGTGTAGGACATTAGCTGAAAGGCAGTAGTGTAGGACATTAGCTGAAAGGCAGTAGTGTAGGACATTAGCTGAAAGGCAGTAGTGTAGGACGTTAGCTGAAAGGCAGTAGTGTAGGACGTTAGCTGAAAGGCAGTAGTGTAGGACGTTAGCTGAAAGGCAGTAGTGTAGGACGTTAGCTGAAAGGCAGTAGTGTAGGACATTAGCTGAAAGGCAGTAGTGTAGGACATTAGCTGAAAGGCAGTAGTGTAGGACATTAGCTGAAAGGCAGTAGTGTAGGACATTAGCTGAAAGGCAGTAGTGTAGAACGTTAGCTGAAAGGCAGTAGTGTAGGACGTTAGCTGAAAGGCAGTAGTGTAGGACGTTAGCTGAAAGGCAGTAGTGTAGGACGTTAGCTGAAAGGCAGTAGTGTAGGACATTAGCTGAAAGGTAGTAGTGTAGATCATTAGCTGAAAGGCAGTCGTGTAGCCAGCCAGTCCGTCAGTACCTCCTAGGCCGGGCCAGGGGTGATCTCTTGGACTCCAGCGACCCTGGTCTTTCCCTAACAATAGACAGCTGCCGTGTGGACTAAGGAAATCCTGTATAGTCCCAAATCACACCCCTTCTGTGCACACCCTCTCCCCCGTCTCCCACTCCTTGGACAACAACAATTCTGTGTCCACACACACACACACACACACACACACACACACACACATAAGATAGATCAATCAAAAAAAGGAAAGTAACTGGTATGTTTCCATATTTATTTATCTTATTTTATCTTTATTGTTTCTGTACAGCACTTTGAGATATCAGCTGATGTACGAAGGGCTATATAAATACATTTGATTTGATTTTTGATTTGATTTAACTGGGCAAGTCAGTTAAGAACAAATTCTTATTTACAATGACGGCCTTGGAACAGTGGGTTAACTGCCTTGTTCAGGGGCAGAATTACAGATTTTTACCTTGTCAACTCGGGGATTCGATCTAGCAACCTTTCCGTTACTAGTCCAACGCGCTAACCACTAGGCTACCTGCCAACATGGCATCCATATGCCATCCACATGCCATCCATTTACCCTTCTAAAACTGACTATCCTACCGATCCTCAACTTCGGCGACCCACCACTGCGACCTGTATGCTCTAGTCGGCTGGCCCTCGCTACATATTTGTCGCCGCCATACCCACTGGCTCCCGGTCATCTATAAGTCTATGCTAGGTAAAGCTCCGCCTTATCTCAGCTCACTGGTCTTGATAACAACACCCACCCATAGCACGCGCTCCAGCAGGTATATCTCACTGGTCATCCCCAAAGCCAACACCTCCTTTGGCCGCCTTTCCTTCCAGTTCTCTGCTGCCAATGACTGGAACAAATTGCAAAAATCGCTGAAGCTGGAGACTTCTATTTCCTTCACTAACTTTAAACATCACATATCTGAGCAGCTAACCGTTCGCTGCAGCTGTACATAGCCCATCTAAATAGCCCACCCAATCTACCTACCTCATCCCCATATTGTTTTTATTTACTTTTCTGCTCATTTGCACACCAGTATTTAAACTTGCACATCTTCATCTGCTCATCTATCACTCCAGTGTTAAATTGTAATTACTTCGCTACTATGGCCTATTTATTGCCTTAACTCCTCACGCCATTTGCACACATTGTATATAGACTTTCTTTTTTTCCTATTGTGTTATTGTCTGTACACTTATTTATTCCATGTGTAACTCTGTGTTGTGGTTGTTGTGTCGCACTGCTTTGCTTTATCTTGGCCAGGTCGCAGTTGTAAATGAGAACTTGTTCTCAACTAGCTTACCTGGTTAAATAAAGGTGAAATAAAAAATTTAAAAATCCACATGCCGTCCATATTCCATCCATAAACCATCTATATACCATCCATATGCCATCTATATGCCATCTATATACCATCCATATACCATCTATATGCCATCCATAAACCATCTATATACCATCTATATACCATCTATATGCCATCTATATGCCATCTATATGCCATCTATATGCCATCCATATACCATCTATATACCATCTATATGCCATCCATAAACCATCTATATACCATCCATATACCATCCATATACCATCTATATGCCATCCATATACCATCTATATATCATCCATAAACCATCTATATACCATCCATATTCCATCCATATGCCATCTATATACCATCCATATGCCATCTATATACCATCTACAGTTGAAGTCGGAAGTTTACATACAGTCGTGGCCAAAAGTTTTGAGAATGACACAAATATTAATTTTCACAAAGTCTGCTTCCTCAGTTTGTATGATGGCAATTTGCATATACTCCAGAATGTTATGAAGAGTGATCAGATGAATTGCAATTAATTGCAAAGTCCCTCTTTGCCATGCAACTGAACCGAATCCCCCAAAAACATTTCCACTGCATTTCAGCCCTGCCACAAAAGGACAGGCTGACATCATGTCAGTGATTCTTTCGTTAACACAGATGTGAGTGTTGACGAGGACAAGGCTTGAGATCACTCTGTCATGCTGATTGAGTTCGAATAACAGACTGGAAGCTTCAAAAGGAGGGTGGTGCTTGGAATCATTGTTATTCCTCTGTCAACCATGTACCTGCAAGGAAACATGTGCCATCATCATTGCTTTGCACAAAAAGGGCTTCACAGGCAAGGATATTGCTGCCAGTAAAATTGCACCTAAATCAACCATTTTTTGGATCATCAAGAACTTCAAGGAGAGCGGATCAATTGTTGTGAAGAAGGCTTCAGGGCGCCCAAGAAAGTCCAGCAAGCGCCAGGACCGTCTCCTATAGTTGATTCAGCTGCGGGATCACACCACCACCTGTACAGAGCTTGCTCAGGAATGGCAGCAGGCAGATGTGAGTGCATCTGC
This sequence comes from Oncorhynchus mykiss, assembly GCF_057628025.1. Classification (NCBI taxonomy): domain Eukaryota; kingdom Metazoa; phylum Chordata; class Actinopteri; order Salmoniformes; family Salmonidae; genus Oncorhynchus; species Oncorhynchus mykiss. The sequence continues at coordinate 14,236,963 of NC_143033.1, read as the reverse complement.
ACGCACAGTGAGGCAAAGACTTTTGGAGGATGGCCTGGTGTCAAGAAGGACAGCAAAGAAGCCACTTCTCTCCAGGAAAAACATCAGGGACAGACTGATATTCTGCAAAAAGTACAGGGATTGGACTGCTGAGGACTGGGGTAAAGTCATTTTCTCTGATGAATCCCCTTTCCGATTGTTTGGGGCATCTGGAAAAAAGTTTGCCCGGAGAAGACAAGTTGAGCGCTACCATCAGTCCTGTGTCATGCCAACAGTGAAGCATCCTAAGACCATTCATGTGTGGGGTTTCTTCTCAGCCAAGGGAGTGGGCTTACTCACAATTTTGATTAAGAACACAGCCATGAGAGAGCAACTTCTCCCAACCATCCAGGAACAGTTTGGTGACGAACAATGCCTTTTCCAGCATGATGGAGCAACTTGCCATTAGGCAAAGGTGATAACTAAGTGGGTTAGGGAACAAAACATCGATATTTTGGGTCCATGGCCAGGAAACTCCCCAGACCTTTATCCCATTGAGAACTTGTGGTCAATCCTCAAGAGGCGGGTGGACAAACAAATCCCCACAAATTCTGACAAACTCCAAGCATTGATTATGCAAGAATGGGCTGCCATCAGTCAGGATGTGGCCCAGAAGTTAATTGACAGCATGCCAGGGCGGATTGCAGAGGTCTTGAAAAAGAAGGGTCAACACTGCAATATTGACTCTTTACATCAACTTCATGTAATTGTCAATAAAAGCCTTTGACACTTATGAAATGCTTGTAATTATAATTCAGTATTCCATAACATCTGACAAAAAATATCTAAAGACACTGAAGCAGCAAATTTTGTGGAAATTGATATTTGTCACTTTCAAAACTTTTGGCCACGACTGTGCACTTAGACTGTCATTAAAACTTGTTTTTCAACCACTCCACTAATTTCTTGTTAACCAACTATAGTTTTGGCAAGTCGGTTAGGACATCTACTTTGTGCATGACACAAGTAATTTTTCCATCAAATCAAATCAAATTTTATTTTTCACATACACATAGTTAGCAGATGTTAATGCGAGTGTAGCGAAATGCTTGTGCTTCTAGTTCCAACAATGAAGTAATAACCAACGAGTAATCTAACCTAACAATTCCACAACTACCGTATACACACAAGTGTAAAGGGATAAAGAATATGTACATAAAGATATATGAATGAGTGATGGTACAGAACGGCATAGGCAAGATGCAGTAGATGGTATCGAGTACAGTATATACATATGAGATGAGTAATGTATGGTATGTAAACAATATATAAATTGGCATTGTTTAAAGTGGCTAGTGATACATTTTTTACATCAATTTCCATTATTAAAGTGGCTGGAGTTGAGTCAGTGTGTTGGCAGCAGTCACTCAATGTTAGTGGTGGCTGTTTAACAGTCTGATGGCCTTGAGATGGAAGCTTTTTTTCAGTCTCTCTGTCTCTGCTTTGATGCACCTGTACTGACCTCGCCTTCTGGATGATAGCGGGGTGAACAGGCTTGGGTGGTTGTTGTCCTTGATGATCTTTATGGCCTTCCTGTGACATCGGGTGGTGTAGGTGTCCTGGAGGGCAGGTAGTTTGCCCCCGGTGATGCGTTGTGCAGACCTCACTACCCTCTGGAGAGCCTTACGGTTGTGGGCGGAGCAGTTGCCATACCAGGCGGTGATACAGCCCGACAGGATGCTGTCGATTGTGCATCTGTAAAAGTTTGTGTGCTTTTGGTAACAAGCCAAATTCCTTCAGCCTCCTGAGGTTGAAGAGGCGCTGCTGCATGGCCACGCAGTCGTGGGTGAACAGGGAGTACTGGAGAGGGCTCAGAACACACCCTTGTGGGGCCCCAGTGTTGAGGATCAGCGGGGTGGAGATGTTGTTACCTACTCTCACCACTTGGGGGCGTACTATGGTGTTAAATGCTGAGCTGTAGTCGATGAACAGCATTCTCACATAGGTATTCCTCTTGTCCAGATGGGTTAGGGCAGCGTGCAGTGTGGTTGCAATTGCGTCGTCTGTGGACCTATTGGGGCGGTAAGCAAATTGGAGTGGGTCTCGGGTGTCAGGTAGGGTGGAGGTGATATGGTCCTTGACTAGTCTCTCAAAGCACTTCATGATGACGGAAGTGAGTGCTACGGGGCGGTAGTCGTTTAGCTCATTTACCTTAGCTTTCTTGGGAACAGGAACAATGATTACCCTCTTGAAGCATGTGGGGCCAGCAGACTGGCATAAGGTTTGATTGAATATGTCCGTAAACACACCAGCCAGCTGGTCTGCGCATGCTCTGAGGACGCGGCTGGGAATGCCGTCTGGGCCTGCAGCTTTGCGAGGGTTAACGTTTAAATGTTTTACTCACGTCGGCTGCAGTGAAGGAGAGTCCGCAGGTTTTGTTTACAGACAGATTATTTCACTTTTAATTCACTGTATCACAATTCCAGTTGGTCAGAAATGTACATACACTAAGCTGAATGTGCCTTTAAACAGCTTGGAAAATTCCAGAAATGATGTCATGGCTATATAAGCTTCTGATAGGCTAATTGACATAATTTGAGTCAATTGGAGGTGTACCTGTGGATGTATTTCAAGGCCTACCTTCAACCTCAGTGCCTCTTTGCTTGACATCATGGGAAAATCAAAAGAAAAAAATTGTAGACCTCCACAAGTCTGGTTCATCCTTGGGAGCAATTTCCAAACGCCTGAAGGTACCACGTTCATCTGTACAAACAATAGTACGCAAGTATAAACACCATGGGACACATAGCCATCCATATACCATCTATACACCATCCATATGCCATCAATATGCCATCTATACACCATCCATATGCCATCTATACATCATCCATATGCCATCAATATTCCATCTATACACCATCCATATGCCATCTATACACCATCCATATGCCATCAATATGCCATCCATACACCATCCATATGCCATCAATATGCCATCTATACACCATCCATATGCCATCCATATACCATCAATATACCATGTCTGACTCAGAGAGCCATTCTGAGTAGAACTTTTCTAACATGATGGTCAAGTAATGGTCCTTCAACGATATAGTCTATTGATTCAACAATATAGTCTATTGATTCAAGGATACAGTCTATTGATTTGTATGCAATTGCTGTTCCTTGTGATTGTCATGATCTCTCTTTGTCTTGTCAAGTCACCTTGACCAAGGCCATGTACTGGAGATCCCCTTCAGCTTTGTCTTTAACCGAGGGATCATTTTATATTTCCGTCACTTCAGAGACTGATTGCCTCATCTCTGAGCCTGACCTCTGAACCTGTGTACTTACAGATAATGGAGGGAAGAGAAACTAATCTAAATCATCTGAAGATAGAAATATGAGACAGATCACACATGCAGAAAATAGACCTGTGGCCCTTGTCTATCCGGAGCATATAGGATACATTCTAATATAAGGACTTGCCAAATAGAAGGGAGTATTTGAGGGTCATGGTCATATAAATGTGTGTCCATTGTCTATTATGACTAGTGTGTTCGGTAGTCTGGCGTGAGAAACAATTATGGGTGTGTTTACTTTCAATGTAATACTTATTTCTATGTTACGTTGAGGAATAAAGGTTTTCATTCATTCATCCATCCATCCATCCATCCATTCATCCATCCATCCATACTGGATCAGAAAGCTAACTTGTGCTTTTTGAAACCAGGACATGAACTGATTACTGAACCTGGTAAGTCTGACATGAGTCATTTCTGGTATACTGAAGTGTGTGTTGTGGTTCTTCTCTCCACAGGCTCACATTGTATCAGTCACGTGGGTGAAGTTGAGGGATGGTTTTGAGAGGAATTAATACACAGTTCTATTGCTGTGCCATTCAGCTTCCCCACAATGCCTTTGGATTTGACCAAAAACAGCACCAGACAAACAGTGACACGCTACCTGCCTGCTCCATGGTGCGACTGAGCTAAACAGGCTCCGCTCTGGTTACCTGGTCCAACCATGGTGCGACAGTAAGCTAGCCCACCCCGAAGCTCTGCTCCCTATCTCTGTGGTTACCAGTTCAGGCTCTGCTCTGTTCAGCAGCTATGTCATGTGGGAGGAAGTTGCAGTTCATTCTCTAAAACCTCTCCTCATATCTCATAATTATTTCATCACTTTAATCACAAGTCTCACAGGTGTCCTAGCTTTTGTTTTTGTCCATCTCTCTCTTTGTTTCTCTCTCTCTCTCTATTTCTTTGTCTCTGTCTCTCTCTCTGTCTCTCTCTGTCTCTCTCTCTCTCTGTCTGTCTGTCTCTGTTTCTGTCTCTCTGTTTCTGTCTCTCTGTTTCTGTCTCTCTGTTTCTGTCTCTCTGTTTCTGTCTCTCTGTTTCTGTGTCTCTGTCTCTCTGTCTCTGTCTCTCTGTCTCTGTCTCTCTGTCTCTCTGTCTCTCTGTCTCTCTGTCTCTCTGTCTCTCTGTCTCTCTGTCTCTCTGTCTCTCTGTCTCTCTCTCTGTTTCTGTTTCTGTCTCTCTCTCTGTTTCTGTTTCTGTCTCTGTCCCTCTGTTTCTGTTTCTGTCTCTCTCTGTTTCTGTCTCTCTCTGTTTCTGTCTCTCTCTGTTTCTGTCTGTCTCTGTTTCTGTCTGTCTCTGTTTCTCTGTCTCTCTCTCTGTCTCTCTGTCTCTCTCTCTCTGTCTCTCTCTCTCTGTCTCTCTGTCTCTCTCTCTCTGTCTCTCTCTCTCTGTCTCTCTCTTCCAGAGGTTTGAGGGTTTCCGAGGGGATAAGAATGGTCCTGCCAGCCTAGTGCCATCGTGCAGTGCAGTGCAGTGCAGAGCTAGACTTACCAACCAGTCTTAGGTCTGTCCAATCTCTGTCTCTTTGCCCCTCATCCTCTTTCTCCGACTCTCTCCCTTCATGCTTCACACACCCTCCTTTCCTACAGTATACATGTTTTAGAAGCTTATGAATTACGGTATGATAGACCTCATTAGGGTGTGTATGAGACTAACCCATGATTTAACATCTAAAAGTCAAATTTCATGTTAGTGGCGCAGCAGTCTAAGACACTGCATCGCCGTGCTTGAGGCATCACTACAGAACCTGGTTCAATCCCAGGCAGTGCCACAACCGGGAGTCCCATAGGGCGGCGCACAATTGGCCCAGCATCGTTAGGGGAGGGTTTGGCCGAGGGGGTTTGGCCGAGCGACTCCTTGTTGCGGGCCGGGGGCCTGCAGGCTGACTTTGGTCGTCAGTTGGACTGTATTTTCTCCAACACATTGGTGCGGCTGGCTTCCGGGTTAAGCGGGCGGGCGGGTGTTAAGAGGCATAGTTTGCGGGGCATGTTTCGGGGGACGCGTATGACTCGACCTTCGCCTCTCCCAAGCCCGTTGGGGAGTGATGAAACAAGATCGCAATTGGATCGCAATTGAAAATCACCAAATTGTGGAGAAAATGGAGGTAAAATACTAAAAAAACATCATTTTACAAATGATGAACATTTCGGTTTAGTATTTTAATTGCTTGACAAGGAAGTCCCTTTTGAAAGGAGCCGTTATAAAAACAAATGGCCTCTTAGCTCTAATTCATACTATTAGTGTTATTACTGAAACAACCATGTCTAAGATGGACTTTAGGAGTCCTTAGGAATGTATTTTACTGTAAACTTCAAAAACACACTTACCAACCATAGACCTGTCAGTGTGGAGGAAGTGATAAAAGATAAACACGTAGTTTCCTTTTTCCCCTCCCCCCCCCACACTCTCTCTAGTTTGCTTCCCCACTTACTCACTCTCCTCACAGTCACTCTCTCCCTCTCTATAACGCTTTCCTTCTCAGTCACTCTCCCTCTCTCTATAACGCTCTCCTTCTCACAGTCACTCTCTCCCTCTCTCTATAACGCTCTCCTTCTCACAGTCACTCTCTCCCTCTCTCTATAGCGCTCTCCTCACAGTCACTCTCTCCCTCTCTCTATAGCGCTCTCCTCACAGTCACTCTCTCCCTCTCTCTATAGCGCTCTCCTCACAGTCACTCTCCCTCTCTATAGCGCTCTCCTTCTCACAGTCACTCTCTCCCTCTCTCTGTAGCGCTCTCCTTCTCAGTCACTCTCTCCCTCTCTCTATAGCGCTCTCCTTCTCAGTCACTCTCTCCCTCTCTCTATAGCACTCTCCTTCTCAGTCACTCTCTCCCTCTCTCTATAGCGCTCTCCTTCTCAGTCACTCTCTCCCTCTCTCTATAGCGCTCTCCTTCTCAGTCACTCTCTCCCTCTCTCTATAATGCTCTCCTTCTCACAGGCACTCTCTCCCTCTCTCTATAGCGCTCTCCTTCTCAGTCACTCTCTCCCTCTCTCTATAGCGCTCTCCTTCTCAGTCACTCTCTCCCTCTCTCTATAGCGCTCTCCTTCTCAGTCACTCTCTCCCTCTCTCTATAGCGCTCTCCTTCTCAGTCACTCTCTCCCTCTCTCTATAGCGCTCTCCTTCTCAGTCACTCTCTCCCTCTCTCTATAGCGCTCTCCTTCTCAGTCACTCTCTCCCTCTCTCTATAGCGCTCTCCTTTTCAGTCACTCTCTCCCTCTCTCTAACTCTCTCCCTCTCTTTAACTCTCTCCCCCTCTCTAACTCTCTCCCTCTCTCTAACTCTCTCCTTCTCAGTCATTCAATTCAATTCAAGGGCTTTATTGGCATGGGAAACATGTGTTAACATTGCCAAAGCAAGTGAGGTAGATCATATATATATCTCCTTCTGTCACTCTCTCCCTCTCTCTAACTCTCTCCTTCTGTCACTCTCTCCCTCTCTCTAACTCTCTCCCCCTCTCTAACTCTCTCCCTCTCTCTAACTCTCTCCTTCTCAGTCACTCAATTCAATTCAAGGGCTTTATTGGCATGGGAAACATGTGTAAACATTGCCAAAGCAAGTGAGGTAGATAATATATAAAGTGAATATATAAAGTGAAATAAACAATAAAAATTAACAGTAAACATTACACATACAGAAGTTTCAAAACAATAAAGACATTACAAATGTCATATTATACGGTGTATATACTCTCCTTGTCTCTAACTTTCTCCTCATAGTCACTCTCTCCTTCTCAGTCACTCTCTCCCTCTCTATATAACGCTCTCCTTCTCAGTCACTCTCTCCCTCCCTCTATAGCTCTCTCCCTCTACAGCTCTCTCCTTCTCACAGTCGCTCTCTCCTTCTCTGTCACTCTCTCCTTCTCAGTCACTCTCTCCCTCTATAGCTCTCTCCCTCTATAGCTCTCTCCCTCTATAGCTCTCTCCCTCTACAGCTCTCTCCTTCTCACAGTAGCTCTCTCCTTCTCACAGTAGCTCTCTCCTTCTCACAGTCGCTCTCTCCTTCTCAGTCACTCTCTCCTTCTCACAGTTGCTCTCTCCTTCTCACAGTCGCTCTCTCTTTCACAGTCGCTCTCTCCTTCTCACAGTCGCTCTCTCCTTCTCACAGTCACTCTCTCCCTCTCTATATAACGCTCTCCTTCTCAGTCACTCTCTCCCTCCCTCTATAGCTCTCTCCCTCTATAGCTCTCTCCCTCTACAGCTCTCTCCTTCTCAGTCGCTCTCTCCTTCTCACAGTCGCTCTCTCCTTCTCACAGTCGCTCTCTCCTTCTCACAGTCGCTCTCTCCTTCTCACAGTCGCTCTCTCCTTCTCACAGTCGCTCTCTCCTTCTCACAGTCGCTCTCTCCTTCTCACAGTCGCTCTCTCCTTCTCACAGTCGCTCTCTCCTTCTCACAGTCGCTCTCTCCTTCTCACAGTCGCTCTCTCCTTCTCACAGTCGCTCTCTCCTTCTCACAGTCGCTCTCTCCTTCTCACAGTCGCTCTCTCCTTCTCTGTCGCTCTCTCCTTCTCAGTCACTCTCTCTCTTCCCCTCTCTCCTGTACAAAGTACAAGTGCGACGATCCATGCGATTGAGGCCAAGCTTCAGATGATGGAGAACCCAGATGGAGAGGAGTACCAGGGCCACTCAACCTACATGTACAACAAGCCCCCAGAGAAACACCTACAGCCCTACAGCAGACCCTTCCTCAAGTTCAGGAGATGACACAAATGAGATGGAGACAGACCATCCAACACCTAGGCTCGAACAATTCCGGTAACTTTCCCAAAATGTCCAGGTTTTGCAGAAATCCCAGTTTGAAGATTCCCAGTATCAGAAGGGAATAAGCAGGAAATCCAGAATCCTCCAACCAGAATTTGTGGAAAATCTGGTAATTTTGGTAAAGTTACTAGAATTTTAGTCAAGTTACTGGAATTGTGGTCAAGTTACTGGAATTGTGGTCAAGTTGCTGGAAGTGTGGTCAAGTTACTGGAAGTGTGGTCAAGTTACTGGAAGTGTGGTCAAGTTACTGGAAGTGTGGTCAAGTTACTGGAAGTGTGGTCAAGTTACTGGAAGTGTGGTCAAGTTACTGGAATTGTGGTCAAGTTACTGGAATTGTGGTCAAGTTACTGGAATTGTGGTCAAGTTACTGGAATTGTGGTCAAGTTACTGGAAGTGTGGGCAAGTTACTGGAATTGTGGGCAAGTTACTGGAAGTGTGAATATTGTCTAACTGTTAAGTTATTATTCCACTTTGGCACTCAGGCTACTTCCACTAGTCTGTTTGGACTATCACGTTTGGCTTGGTAATGACTGCAGTTGGCAAGAGCACAAACAGATCTGGGACCAGGCTACAGTGGGAGAGGTCAGGCCACCAAACCAAAACCTCTGTACTGTATGGCTTCAGGTTTGGACAGACAGCACGACAAGCCATTTGACAGGTGAAAGCCTCACACTGTCTGCTTTATTTTGAGCTAGTGTGTATTCTTACTTGGGAGAGGAGGGATTTTTTATTTGAGTTGTTTTTCCAACGGCTATATATTTTTATGATGTGTACAATATCACACCTTCAATTTATCTTACTGTTGTTTATTTTTGTCATTGTAATGTTTAATTTCTCTCTTTGCTGTTTAGTGTTGGGAGTTTGACATTATTAGCCTTAATAATTACCAATTTTCCAGGGCACGTCGTCACAAAGCGTCTCAGAGAAGGAGTGCTGATCTAGGATCAGGTCACTTCTCTTATTCATTATGATTATGATGTAGAAGGGAAGCCTAGATCAGCACTCCTACTCTGAGATGCTTGGTGAATATGGGCCCTGATTTAGTGGATCATATAATGTTTCCTATACATGCTCAGTCTGAGTCCCTTATTCAGCATGTTATGTTGGTCTGTAGTCACAAAAAGGAAGACATGGCATAAAATTGTGTCTTTTGAAAACTGAGTAGTTGTCACCTTTTCTGTGTTTCTTGTGATCAAAAGTCATGAACATGTATTTAATTCATGTTTGTTTGAGTGTGATTTGATGGCAACTTTGTACAATTGGAACTATTTTTATTCATGCTATGACACCCAGTAAACCAAGAAACTACATTGTCACTCAACTCATGCATGGTTCCTTCATTAAATAGTATTTTTTAAATTGTATTATATATATTGTTTTGTTTTGTTTGTTCTCCTTTTGATTTCAATGTTATGCCCATATGTTTCTCTATTGAAGCCTACTTGTTGTTTTTTAGAAGTGTTTACAGGGCTGTTTTATTCATCCCATAATTTGTAGATCTGCCAAATGGTTAGAAGAATCTGGTACTACTAGAGTATGAGATTTCCATCGCTATTTACCACTCCTCATCAATGTTGTGCACAGTAGCTCTGTCCTCCAATGAGGTTTTAATGGAATACCACTCCTCGTCAATGTTGTGCACAGTAGCTCTGTCCTCCAATGAGGTTTTAATGGAATACCACTCCTCGTCAATGTTGTGCACAGTAGCTCTGTCCTCAATGAGGTTTTAATGTAATACCAGTCCTCAGTATAGTCTCGTCAAAAAACGCGAATTTGATTTTCTTCAATCACGAAACGAGTCACTTGATATCCTATTTTTGTGCTGCCTCACTGCACTTTCATTTAAATGTGTTGCAGGCAGCTGAAATGTAGGTGTCTGTTTGATGCTCATGTGAATGGCGCGTGATAACTCTGCCTGACGCCTGAATGGTAAGAAACGGACATGATTCATTTAGCGATCAAGACCTGTGAGATCATTTCATTCAAACGTACTGAATTACCAGACTGGATCAGTTATTAGGCTTTGCTTTTAAAAAATACAAAACAAATGTACAGTGAAATTATAGCTAAACCCTGATGATCGAAACAGCTTTGGTAACATCTTAAACTCTTGGTGCTCATTTTGAACGCCTTCATTGCGGTCCATGACAGTGGCAGATGTACCGCCAATATTCCAGATGCGCGCTGGTCTCAAACTGGTCAACCTTGGTCTGTATATTGTCCTGATTATCGATCATTTCAAGCATGTATACATTAACTATAAGGCTAGTTGCTGCTTGATGCTGCAGGGCTGTGTTCCATTTAAGTTGTCTTTTTCATAGCTAAACAAAGCATCTACAGATTCGCCCTCGATATATTATTAGATTATTGGATTAAAAAGCCTATATATTTGGAGTGAGAATGAGATGTCATGTCTATTTATTTTGTGTCAAATTTGCAATAGATCCTCTTGCAGAATCAAACATGTACGTTTAGTTTAATCTTTTTCTAATCAGCGATAGTAAATGAACCCCTATGATAACAATAATAATCAAAAAAGCAACTCATTTAATAATAAATGTATGTCTCGTTTGAAATCTTATGTCTATTTAGTCTCACAAACTCCAAGAATGCAATATAATAAATGTATAACATGAATAATTAAACCTTAACTATTTACGGTGCATAATTGTGTTTTTAATTTAGCAAAATGAAAAACAATGATTCGATGAAGTGCTATGTTTCTCAAGACTATCCACTTTTAAATAAGTTTACAACAAATATTTAATTAAATAATCTCCAGACAGACATATGGATTACTTGATCTTGTGATCAAGGGTCATACATGTATTTCATTCATATTGTTTATGTTTGGGTGTGATTTGATGTCAACTTTGTAAAATACTACAAAGTATATATAGCCTAACTATATATATATATATATATATATATATATATATATATATATATATATTATATATAAGATTACTTATATATTGTGAAATTCTAACATAATAGGTCGAAATAATACAAATCAACACCTACATAGTTTTTTCAACTAACCCTAAATAAAAAAGCCTGAATCAACATTATCCAGTGTCAGACTTACTTTCATTTTTAAATTGGTTATTTCTTACTAACAAAAATTGACAATTGAGGAAAAAAAGCTCCATCATAGCAGTGCTCTATCAGAAAGTTCGTGTACATGAGCCGTATAGCCTATACCTTTGCATGATACAACAAGTTTACCCTCCCCCTCCAAACAAGGGGCGCAACTAAACTTTCACTTCAGATGAGTTGCGCTTGGAGAGACGGTACCCTGCCTTGCTCTAGTTGTCTCGCGTTCTTGCCGATCTGGCGCAAACCTGCCAACCCATCCACTTCCTGTAGACAGCAAGTCCATCCCTAACGGAGGAAAACAAAGAGGAAGGAATAATTTTACTAAGTGTTCTAAATAACGCGTTCTGAAGAGCAATCTCCACTTGCCGGTCCGTCCGCAACACCCAAGAGCTCCTTCATATAGGTGGGCTAGAACAACGTCTTATGCTTTATATCGCGTGTGTGCTGGGAGGCCGTTGCGTCGATCGTTGTGTAGAAGGAAAACACGCTGTGGGTGCAACATAGAAGTGTATTAACCCCGAAGATCTATGGCACGGATGATACCATTGACGCTCAACTTTTTTGCATGAAAGAGAAATCAGTTCAAAGCGCTGAGTTTGGGAAGCGAACTCAACCTACGTTAAGCTATATCAGAATACCAAGTGCTTTCATGTATTGGAAAAATGAGGTCTTGGCCCCTCTACCAGAGGGAGATCAGTTTTTATCCGAAGGAATTCCCGCAAAACAGGTAATGTGACGAAAACTAGGCTATACAATGATATTCTGTGTGTAAATATATATGCGTAATAAAAAGTATTACACATTGTTCGTTGATATTGTATAGACTACACTGGGATCTTACTGCTAATCTTCTGTCTGCTGTCATCATGTTGCTTTCTTAACTGAAACGGTTTTTTGTGTCTTAAAGTGGAGTCAGGAATCACTGGTTGTGTACAAAGATCAGCTGCGCAAGGAATAGGCACGCGCGTCTATTATGAATAGTGTGATTTGCAGTCCACCCTCTTCAACATGCCAATTCGCCAGAGAAGAATTCGATTTTAATTACTGCCATTACAAATCAAATTTGCAATTATTTGGGTGGCCACCTTTTCTGATTGACAGTTGAAATTGACACTTCGGAGTCCCTCTTATCATGAGCATTTCAAGCTATTTGTAATTGCAGGTCGTTTTTTTTCTCGTTTCTCTGGATTGTGAGGAAAATACGATTACTTTAAGAGGCATGGGTTAAGTGAAATAGCTTCATTAAAACTGGGGCTTTTGTTGCAGGGCCCAAAATAGCCTACCACAGTTGAAATCGGGATTATTGTCTGGACGCTTTATATAGCTGCCGGGCTGCAATGTCTCTCAATGATTTCATGGCTGGAGATGGAAGGAACTTTAGCCGCGAGTTGACTTCGATTTCTTGCTGTTAAACCTTGTCTTGTAGGTCATTTCTCCAGGAATGCAGCAGAGTGCACCGGGTGCCTCGCGCTGTGTGGAAGCAGAACACGTCATGGTAAGAAGTTATTCCTTATTTTCAATTTCTGCAATGCTGTTATTATTATGGCATCTGAAGCTAAGTGTTTTATTGCCATGCGTAAATTGTCATGTTATTGCTAATTGTCCAATTGCCTGTAAAGTATTATCTAAACCATAAAGCATGTGGCCTATGTCAGTTTTTGGTGACCCTGATATGTGACCCTCAAGATGCTTAGGCTAAGCATGTCTCGGGTCATGAAGGCACCCTGTAGGCTGGAATATTTTAAATATGATGGCCCAGATGTGTTTACAACCTATCCATGTCCTTATTATTGTCTTGTTTATCGTGCAGTCTCACTCTGACGGGGAATCCCACCGATCGAACATGGAGAATGGGGAATCCCACCGATCGAACACGCGCTCCTCCCCGAGTCCCCCCTCTACTCCATCTATCTGCTCGCCTACCTCCACCGCCTCCTCGGTGCTGTCCACCCGGAAGAACGTGTGCGCGAGCTGCGGTTTGGAGATCCTGGACAGATACCTTCTCAAGGTGGGAGTGCGCATGTTTTTGCCTATGCAAGAGTGTGTGCAAATGTAAACATCTAAAAACCCTTTTTTCTTTTTTTTTTTTTCTTTTTTTTTCTCACAACTTTCAAATATGTTTGATGTATTTGACACAAGCGATAGTCTACATCCATGTTGGCTACATTATCTTCCGTAGGAAATGTTTAAATATTAATATGAATATTTTTTTAAAGCATACTCCAAAATATGAAAAGCAAATATAATTTGGGGTTCCTGAAGAACCAGTTTGGACATACAATTATATTCTAAACATAGGACAGGACAGTAGCCATAGATATATGGGCCAGTATCATAAATCGTTGTTTTTTCTGTCTTTCAATTTCACATCAAGACCTCCCAGCCTTGCGTGCACTCGCGTGCTTCCAAGTAAAAACAACTGTTTGGGTGTGTTTTGCAGAGATGCAGAAAGTGTGTTACTAAACTACGAAGATCATTTAGTCCGCTATCTGTCTCAATTTGTCTATATATGGAAACGAGGCATGTGGAAATTATCATATCAGGAATCGACGGGATGAAATGCATCAACCATAATAATCTTGAAATAGGTTATTTTCAAGGCTATTTATCTTTCAATTATATGAACATGTCTGCTTGCTTCTCTTTTTAAAAAAAATACTCAGAAAACCTCAAGCAAAATGATATTTGATGCATGTGATTTTTGTCGTAATATTAGCCTATAGCTGATCATAAAGGTAAACAGACCAAATGGTCCACTCTCCACCAAAACTCGCTGTAATTTGTTTGTCTGTTAAATCATCTATTCTAGACCCATTTTCTTACACGGAGAACGAAGTATAGAATCATTTTTGAATAACATAATGCTAATATTTAACTGATATTTAACTTAACTTAGTTCGGTGACAAACATCGGGAAAAAAACACAATTATAATATATTGTATTGTTTATAACATCTGAATTATCCTTCAACAGAATATACGGTTTAGGAATTATTTTAACTTTAACGGCAATAGTAAAATCAAACAATAGTCAACAATTTTGCATAGTCTGCATGTAGCCTGTGTGTGCACAATCTAGCTGAAGTCAAATGGCCAATTGAACTATGATATGTGTAATCAAATATCGAATTAAAGGTTACCGGACAGAGGGAAACATCAGAAATGTCATACTAATTTTGTAGCACCACCAAAATACCAAATAAGATATGGATGTTTTTTATGGGAACAAAATTAATTCATTGCAAACGGGAGAATAGCCTAAATGAATATATGTTATTTTACTGTTATTTATTGTGTTATTATTGGCTACAATTCGATTCATTAATTTGAATACAAATCCATGGCATAATATTTGAGAAATATTATGAAACGGATAGTTTGGATACCGGATAGATACCAACAGAATATTAATGTGTTATTGTTATTATTACTATTGTTATAATTATTTCAGCGGGTTTTTTTTTATCACTGTTTTGTTTTGCAGGTGAATAACTTGATCTGGCACGTGAGGTGTCTGGAGTGTTCTGTCTGCCGGACGTCGTTGCGTCAACACAACAGCTGTTACATCAAAAACAAAGAGATCTTCTGTAAAATGGATTATTTCAGGTAGGGTAAGTTTTTTACTTTGCTTTCAAAATATTATTGAGGTTTGCGGCTGCCTGCCAAATGAAAATCTGACTCCTTTGCGTGTGGCGATGCAATAGTGAGCTGCGGGTTGTCTCATTTAATGGGTCAATGTTTTAAAAGGGTATACAAAGCTTGAGCACGATAGGGGTTGGAGTTAACTGTGGTTAAGTTTTACGAGGACCATCGTTGAGGCTACACCGTTGGCCTAAATATTGAGGTGTTACAAAATCATTTTGATTCTGATTATTTAGGATTTAAATATGCAGGGTGCAGTGAGATGTGTTTTGAAGGAATTATACATTGCTGGGATATAGAGGCCTACATGCATTCTCAAGATGAAAATACGATCAATGCAGACTACTTCTTTACCATACAGTTTTGAATTTAAAATGTATTAAATCATACAATTTATAAAACAACAACAACAAAACAATTGCAAAATGCCTAATATTATTTTGAAGTAATAGACCTATCAACAACACCGATGCCTCATCATCAATAATAATGATGATAAGACACTATTATTAAACCACGGACTTAATTTGTATAGGTTTACACGTTTTAAATCAAGTGATTGTACGCCAATATATTATTATTTTTTAATATTTTTGATAGGAACCTTTATTTAACTAGGCAAGTCAAGAACAATTTGTTATTGTTTTGAATGGATCGTCAGCTCAGCTAGTCTTTTGATTTAAAAAAGAAAGTGAGATCAACTGATTCATCTGATTGTAATATGGGATACTATTTGTTATTCGATTGTTATCTAACCTCTTGTTAGTGTCTTTGGGCCAATAAAGGCCAGTAAATAGATTAACATAATACTCAGAACATGTATGAGTTATGACCAATTAGAAATCCAGACAAATCAATGATTTTGAGAGATTGTCTAATTGTAACAAACGACAAGAAAATATTCACAGTAAATTATAATGATTCTAACTGGTGCTACCTGGAAGACTACCATGTATTTGTCTATTTTCTAATGGCAGTGGTTCCCAACCATGGGTACTAGGACCCCTGGGGGTACTTGGTCTATCCACAGGCGGTACTTAGGCCTACTGGTAAAATGCACATGAGGGGGGTACTTCAGGGGTACAATGGGCAGATCAAAATTCAGTTGGTGGTACTGTAACTGAAAAAGATGGGGAACCACTGTCTTATAGCATGCTGTCATACACCCTTTCTACAGTTTCTACACACAATAGCACCATTCATCATTGCTTTGAATGCTATTTGTTCAGTTTCATATTTTACCACATTAATTGACACACATACAATATGTAAAAACATAATTGTTTTCATTGCTTTAAATGCTGTTATATTTTTTTATGATATGCTACATTTTACCAGCTTCATTCATATAACACATTTTACACAATATTTACAAAGGTCTGTAAATACACACATACATACATACATGCATACATACACACATACACGCATACATACATACATGCATACATACACACATACACGCATGCATACATACACACATACATACATGCATACATACACACATACACGCATACATACATACATGCATACATACACACATACATACACACATACATACATACACACATACACGCATACATGCATACATACATACATACATACATACATACATACATACATGCATACATACACACATACATACATGCATACATACACACATACACACATACACACATACACACATACATACATACATACATACATACATACATACATACATGCATGCATGCATGCATGCACTGCAGCGTGAGAATAACACTCTTTGGCTAAAGCTAAGAAGTCAAGTCTCATGTTGTATGTATGATTACAGAGTCCTCAACACAGGGCATGAATGGAAGCTGTCAAGGTTTATTTTCAGTGTTAGGCTAATAATGTGAAGTGATGCTTCACAAGATGTTTCATCATCACCCTTCACAGAGTCTGGCTGTAGCACAGTATAACTATTGAGAACTGAACACCAACAAGACCTGTGTTGTGCCACAGCATGCAGGCATGTAGAGCAGCTATCAAATCAACATCGAGCCTTAAACTACAGAACTAACATAAGTCAATGTCAACCGAGAATGTGTTACTGTAATTTCTAAACAGATTAACATCATGAAGAATACATCCAGGGATTGTAAACATGAGCATACAGCGGTTTCAGGAAGTATTCTGACCCCTTGTCTTTTTCCACATTTTGTGACATTACAGTCTTATTCTACAATGGATGAAACAAAACATTTTGCTCATCAATCTACACACAATACCCCATAATGACAAAGCAAAAACAGGCTTTTAGACATTTTAGAAAATGTATTAAAAATAAAAAACAGATACCTTATTTACATAAGTATTCAGACCCTTTGCTTTGACAATCAAAATTGAGCTCCGGTGCATCCTGTTTCCATTGATCATCCTTGAGATTTTCTACAACTTGATTGGAGTCCACCTGCGGTAAATTCTATTAATTGGACACGATTTGGAAAGGCACACACCTGTCTATATAAGGTCCCACAGTTGACAGTGCATGTAAGAGCAAAAACTAAGCTATGAGGTCGAAGGAATTGTCCGTAGAGCTCAGAGACAGGACTGTGTCGAGGCACAGATCTGCTGAAGGGCACCAAAAACATGTCTGCAGCATTGAAGGTCCCCAAGAACACAGTGGCCTCTATCATTCTTCAATGGAAGACGTTTGAAACCACCAAGACTCTTCCTAGAGCTGGTCGCCCGGCCAAACTGAGCAATCGGGGGAGAAGGGCCTTGGTCAGGGAGGTGACCAACAACCCAATTGTCACTCTGACAGAGCTCCAGAGTTCCACTGTAGACATGGGAGAACCTTTCAGAAGGAGAACCATCTCTGCAGCACTCCACCAATCAGGCCTTTTATGGTAGAGTGGCCAGACAGAAGCCACTCCTCAGTAAAAGGCACATCGATGGGGCTGTAGTGGCTCAGATTGAGAGCTTCAAGTTCCTTGGTGTCCACATCACCAACAAACTAACATGGTCCAAGCACACCAAGACAGTCGTGAAGAGGGCTCAACAAAACCTATTCCCCCTCAGGAGACTGAAAAGATTTGGCATGGGTCCTCAGATCCTCAAAAGGTTCTACAACTGCACCATCGAGAGCATCCTGACTGGTTGCATCACTGCCTGGTATGGTAACTGCTCAGCCTCTGACCGCAAGGTACTACAAAGGGTTGTGCGAACGGCCCAGTACATCACTGGGGCCAAGCTTCCTGCCATCCAGGAAGGCCCTAAAAATTGTCAAAGACTCCAGCCACCCCAGACTGTTCTCTCTGCTACCGCACGGCAAGCGGTACCGGAGTGCCAAGTCTAGGTCCAAGAGTCTTCTAAACAGCTTCTACCACCAAGCCATAAGACTCCTGAACAGCTAATCAAATGGTTACCCAGACTATTTGCATTGCCCCCCCCCCCCCCCCTCCCCTTCTACACCGCTGTGACTCTGTTGTTGCCATCCACGCATAGTTGCCTTTGTTATTATGGGGTGTTGTGTGTAGATTGATGAAAAAAACGAACAATTTAATCCATTTTAGAAAAAGGCTGTGACATAACAAAATATGGAAAAAGTCAAGAGGTCTGAACACTTTCCGAATGCACTGTTTTTATTTTCAATATGATAGATGTGTAATATGTTTACAAAATATTACTAATACTAATATTGAGTATATATTTGAATGCATCTCTCATAATGCAGGATCAATGTGAAACACGACCTGACTATAGCTTCTTATTTGATAGAGATAATGTTATTTGGACATATGCTACAAGTTGTTTTTAACCACGCCCATGAGAAACCTAGCAACGTTCAAAGCCGTGCTGATTGGTCAGAGTTCTCTTCAGATTATCACATAGAGTTTATCCATAATAACTCATGTTGATGTTGATCACTTATGGCTCAAAATTGTTACATATTGTTCGGTTCACTCGTTATTGTTCAGAATATGAACCACAGATATAATTGATTTACAGCTGAGCACGGCCCTATATAAAAAACATCTGATAATTGCAGGATAACATTGCCTGTAATCTAATAATTAATCACCAATATGTTGAAATATGCACATTTACATATTTTTTCCGATTA
Organism: Oncorhynchus mykiss; assembly: GCF_057628025.1. Taxonomy (NCBI): domain Eukaryota; kingdom Metazoa; phylum Chordata; class Actinopteri; order Salmoniformes; family Salmonidae; genus Oncorhynchus; species Oncorhynchus mykiss. The sequence continues at coordinate 14,218,059 of NC_143033.1, read as the reverse complement.
ATGACAAGTTTTCCAGATACATTTTTGTTGTTGTTGTTGCTACCTTTATCTGGTAAAGTTGTATATTTTGAAGAAAAACAACCATCTGTTGTAGGAAATAGGAGTCCAACACTGAATACAATGCTACTCACAGAACGTCCAGCATTTCTCCTTCATAATTAGTGGCCAATCACATGACAGCCGGCTTCGTTTTATGGTGTTCAAAAAGATATTCAAAAGCTTTAACAAAAAAGCAGTTGAAGAGAACTGTAGGCATATATTATTGTAAGAGATATGACCATCTGCTGTAGGAAAGAGGAGTCCAGCACCGAACACCATGAAACCCACAGAACTCTCCATAATTTTCCTTCATAAGTCCCCTTATTAACGCTGTAAACGGGTCCTTTCTAGTTGTATTTATTTTCCTCCGGAATAATTCCACATCATACAGATACATTTTTCCTGGAGATTGATGCAAGATGTGTGTCCCAAATGGCACACTATTACATGTATAGTGTATATTACACATATAGTGCACTACTTTAGACCAGAGCACTATTCCTTATATAGTACACTACTTTAGACCAGAGCACTATTCCTTATATAGTACACTACTTTAGACCAGAGCACTATTCCTTATATAGTGCACTACTTTAGACCAGGGCCTATAGTGCTCTGGTCAAAAGTAGTGCACTATATTGGGAATAGGGCTCTTGTCGAAAGTAGTGCACTATATAAGGAATAGGGCTCTTGTCGAAAGTAGTGCACTATATAGGGAATAGGGCTCTTGTCGAAAGTAGTGCACTATATAGGGAATAGGTTTCCATTTGAGAGACAGACACAGAGTATGGTGGCATGTTGGTAATATAACTAGAGGAAGAATGTGATTGGCTGGCTAATGTATTATTGTGGACATGGTGAAAGGGCTTTAATGGTTCCAAGCCTGAGAGGGAGCCTGACACTAATGTTGAGGCTAGGGATCAGTTTAGCCACAGTCAGTGGACACATTGGCATATCAGTGTGTGTGTGAACAGTTGAGCCACAGTCAGTGGACACATTGGCATGTGTGTGTGTGTTATGGAGAGGTGAAGGGAGTAGGCCTTGTTGGGGGTGTGTGTGTCCTGGGGTGGTGAAGGGAGTAGGCCTTGTTGGGGGTGTGTGTGTCCTGGGGTGGTGAAGGGAGTAGGCCTTGTTGGGAGTGTGTGTGTCCTGGGGTGGTGAAGGGAGTAGGCCTTGTTGGGAGTGTGTGTGTCCTGGGGTGGTGAAGGGAGTAGGCCTTGTTGGGGGTGTGTGTGTCCTGGGGTGGTGAAGGGAGTAGGCCTTGTTGGGTGTGTGTGTGTCATGGAGAGGTGAAGGGAGTAGGCCTTGTTGGGTGTGTGTGTCCTGGGGTGGTGAAGGGAGTAGGCCTTGTTGGGAGTGTGTGTGTCCTGGGGTGGTGAAGGGAGTAGGCCTTGTTGGGGGTGTGTGTGTCCTGGGGTGGTGAAGGGAGTAGGTCTTGTTGGGGGTGTGTGTGTCCTGGGGTGGTGAAGGGAGTAGGCTTTGTTGGGGGTGTGTGTGTCCTGGGGTGGTGAGGTTTATGCTGTAAGGGTTCAGCAGCTCAGAGCGGTGTGTTGGGTCTGCCTGGTGTTTTGTTAATGGTAACCTTATACAGAGCCACTGGTCTGAGGTTTATAATCACCCGCAATTAAAGCCCCCAGCCTAGCCCGGGTCAATGTGTTTCTGAACGTGATTCCTGTCACACTCCACACACATGCATGCTTGCACATATACTGACACGCACACACACACTCCACAGACACTGACCCACACACCACACACATGTGCTCGTACGCAAATACAGACACACACACACACACACACACACACACTCACTATGTGTCTCTGGGCCTCCTGTTCAAACAGGCGCTAAGGGAAAAAATGTATGTGGTTCTGATCCACATCCGTGTGTGTGTGTGTGTGTGTGCGTGTGCGCCATAGGAACCTGCTTATGTAGACCTTTGTTTATTTACTCTAGTCCAGCTGTCAATCATTGAGGTGTCTTTTTTTTTTACAACGTGGAAATTGTCTGTATTGTGCTACACAATAATAATGTTCTACGTGACCCATGACATCATAAGGCCCCATTCCCCATGACATCATAAGGCCCGTTCCCCATGACATCATAAGGCCCCGTTCCCCATGACATCATAAGGCCCCGTTCCCCATGACATCATAAGGCCCCATTCCCCATGACATCATAAGGCCCCGTTCCCCATGACATCATAAGGCCCCGTTCCCCATGACATCATAAGGCCCCGTTCCCCATGACATCATAAGGCCCCATTCCCCATTTAGCCTCAAACATCTTCTATTCCCTACAGTGGGAGGATTATAAGAAATATGAAATTCAGGATTTTATATTGCGAAATGCGCCTTGGTTCAAAGCCGTACAATACCAGTGAGGTATGTCATTGTTGTGGTTGTAATCTCGGCACCCAGAACCAAATCAGCTTTCAGAAGACACTATTGCGGTTGGGACCAAAAGCATCCCCGAATGTGGGGTTGGTTTGTGTATGAGGATCGTAGCCATTGATTGGTCAGGTGAATCCACAGTGGGTTGATTGAATCCTTTCAACCTTACTGGTTTGAACCAGAAACCAACCAACCTGCTATAGAAAAGATTGATGACTGGTGTGAGTTCTGAGAGGAACAGAGCAAACCAGACCGAGGGCCTCCTCCTTACATTCTGGCCCTGGACAGAAAAACAAGGAGATATTTATCGTTTGTGTCAGTCTCTCAACTGGCTCTGGACTGACAGCTGCTGTAATGGGGCATAATAGCAGGAAATCAGTGTGGGTTTACTCTGCCTGGGGGGGTGGTGGTAGGAGTGAGCAGGGGGCGGAGGGGGTACAGGACAGAGCACACGCTGTAGTACCTAAACCCTCTCTTTTAACCAGGCCCCGAAACAGAAAAACAGCCAGCCAGCCTGCAAGCCGTGAGCAGTTTGTGAGCCGCAGGCCACACAGGAAGTTGCAAAGCACCGCTAATCAGGGGCACCCTGAGATGCTGACATGGTAACCTGAGTGGCCGTCTGCCCTGCCGTGTTGCAGGGGAGGCAACGGCGAGCATGGGGGTTAGAGGCGACAGTGTGTGTGAGGGGCAAGCTGCCGTATGTATCCAACCCTCCTCATCGGCCCGCCCCGCTGCCCGCCCTCTTCCTGCCAGGCCTTGATGAGGTCTCCCTAGAAACCGAGAGGAGCAAGCCATGAGTGAAACCAGACCTGGATAGAGGAACGAGAGACTAGCGATGTCAGATTGTCTGTCAGGAGAAGTCAGGGAGGTAAGTGAACACAGGGAGACTTTTGATGTACCGATTCCATGGCAACAATGGTGTGTGAAGTGATACACTAAAACAACACTTTTTCTATTTTAATTATGAAACAAAATTCTTGCCACCAACAGAATGTTATATATATGGGGCGGGGCATACAACAATTGCAGCTCTGCAGATTTTGCTGCGAAGAGACAGATTCATTAGATCATTTATTCTGGTATTTGATATTCTGGCCTTATCAAAGATCATTACACAGGTGCACCTTGTGCTGAGGACAATAAAATGTGCAGTTTTGTCACACAACACAATTCCACAGATGTCTCAATTTTTGAGGGAGCGTGCAATTGGCATGCTGACTGCAGGAATGTCCACCAGAGTTGTTGCCAGATAATTTAATGTTAATTTCTCTACCAAAAGCCGCCTCCAACTTCATTTTAGAGAATTTGGCAGTACGTCCAACCGGCCTCACAACCGCAGACCACGTGTAACCACGCCAGCTCAGGACTTCCACATCCGTCTTCTTCACCTGCGGGATCGTCTGTGACCAGCCACCCGGGCAGCTGATGAAACTGTGGATTTACACAACCGTCAGAAACCGTCTCAAGGAAGCTCATCTGTGTGCTCGTCGTCTTCACCATGGACTTGACCTGACTGCAGTTCAGCGTTGTAATCGACTTCAGTGGGCAAATGCTCACCTTCGATGGCCACTGGTACACTGGAGAAGTCTGCTCTTCACGGATTCAACCCGGTTTCAATTGTACCAGGCAGATGGCAGACAGCGTGTATGGCTTCGTGTGGGCGAGCGGTTTGCTGATGTCAACGTTGTGAACAGAGTGCCCAATGGTGGCGGTGGGGTTATGGTATGGGCAGACATAAGATATTGTGACGAGAACCTGAGGCCCATTGTTGTGCCATCCATCCTCTGCCATCACCTCATGTTTCGGCATGATAATGTGTAAAAGTGTTGCTTCCGTGTGTATGTATGTATGTATGTATGTATGTATGTATGTATGTGTGTATGTGTGTGTGTGTGTGTGTGTGTGTGTGTGTGTGTGTGTGTGTGTGTGTGTGTGTGTGTGTGTGTGTGTGTGTGTGTGTGTGTGTGTGTGTGTGTGTGTGTGTGTGTGTGTGTGTGTGTGTGTGTGTGTGTGTGTGTGTGTGTGTGTGTGTGTGTGTGTGTGTGTGTGTGTGTGTGTGTGTGTGTGTATGTGTGTATGTATGTATGTATGTATGTATGTATGTATGTATGTATGTATGTATGTATTCATTCCACTGATTCTGCTCCAGTCAGTACCACAAGCCTGTTCTCCCCAATTAAGGTGCCATCAACCTTCTGTGATTAAAATGTTAATTTCAGACTGGTCCTGATGACTACAAACAGAGGCTGTTGTTGTGATGCATTGAAAGAGTCTATGATTTGATAGTAGGGTGTCTGCTGAAGAAAAAACATGGACATTTAATAAGACTTTTCCCACGCTCAATAATATGTTTATGTTAAACAATCTTGCAGATACCCTCTAATCATGCTCAACAGTATAGGCCTCTCAACGACCTAGCTACCTCCCTCCATGTAATGCACAATCAAACATAGCTCTCTCAGCGATGATCTACCCCAGATTACAGAATTCCCAGAATATACCAAAATGTATCCACAAAACGTTTAGGGCTGAGAGGATGGCTGGGGGGAGCTGAAATGAGGGCTGAGAGGAGGGCTGAGCGAAGGGCTGAGAGGGGGACTGGTGGGAGCTGAGAGGAGCACTGAGAGGAGCGCTGAGAGGAGGGCTGAGAGGAGGGCTGAGAGGAGGGCTGAGAGAAGGGTTAACAGGAGGACTGGGGGAGCTGAAAGGATGGCTGAGCGGAGGGCTGAGCGGAGGGCTGAGAGGAGGGCTGAGAGGAGGGCTGGGAGGAGGGCTGAGAGGAGGGCTGAGAGGAGGGCTGAGAGGAGGGCTGAGAGGAGGACTGAGAGGAGGGCTGAGAGGATGGTTAACAGGAGGGCTGGGGGGTGCTGAGAGGGGGCTGAGAGGAGGGTTAACAGGAGGGCTGGGGGGTGCTGAGAGGAGGGCTGAGAGAAGGGTTAACAGGAGGGCTGGGGGGTGCTGAGAGGAGGGCTGAGAGAAGGGTTAACAGGAGGGCTGGGGGGTGCTGAGAGGAGGGCTGAGAGAAGGGTTAACAGGAGGGCTGGGGGGTGCTGAGAGGAGGGCTGAGAGAAGGGTTAACAGGAGGGCTGGGGGGTGCTGAGAGGAGGGCTGAGAGGAGGGCTGGGGGAAGACTTTCTGAAGAAGATTTTCCTCCTGAAGGTAATATGGACTGGAGGATTGACATACACTACCGTTCAAAAGTATGGGGTCACTTAGACATGTCCTTGTTTTGAAAGAAAAGCACATTTTTTGTCCATTAAAATAACATCAAATTGATCAGAACTACAGTGTAGACATTGTTAATGTGGTAAATGACTATTATAGCTGGAAACGGTGGATTTTTAATGGAATATCTACATAGGCTTACAGAGGCTCATTATCAGCAACTATCACTCCTGTGTTCCAATGGCACGTTGTGTTAGCTAATCCAAGTTTATCATTTTAAAAGGCTAATTGATCATTAGAAAACTCTTTTGCAATTGTGTTAGCACAGCTGAAAACGGTTGTTCTTATTAAAGAAGCAATAAAACTGGCCTTCTTTAGACTAGTTGAGTATCTAGAGCGTCAGCATTTGTGGGTTTGATTACAGGCTCAAAATGGCCAGAAACAAATAACTTTCTTCTGAAACTCATCAGTCTATTCTTGTTCTGAGAAATGAAGGCTATTCCATGCGAGAAATTGCCAAGAAACTGAAGATCTTGTACAACGCTGTGTACTAATCCCCTCACAGAACAGCGCAAACTGGCGCTAACCAGAATAGAAGGAGGAGTGGGAGGCCCCGGTGCACAACTGAGCAAGAGGACAAGTACATTAGAGTGTCTAGTTTGAGAAACAGACACCTCACAAGTCCTCAACTGGCAGCTTCATTAAATCGTACCCGCAAAACACCAGTCTCAACGTCAACAGTGAAGAGGTGACTCCGGGATGCTGGCCTTCTAGAGGCAGAGTTCCTCTGTCCAGTGTCTGTTATTTTGCCCAACTTAATCTTTTATTTTTATTGGCCAGTCTGAGATATGGCTTTTTCTTTGCAACTCCTCCTAGAAGGCCAGCATCCCATTCAGAAGAAAGTTATTTGTTTCTGGCTATTTTGAGCCTATAATCGAACCCACAAATGCTGATGCTCCAGATACTCAACTTGTCTAAAGGAGGCCTGTTTAATTGCTTCTTTAATCAGGACAACAGTTTTCAGCTGTGATAACATAAGTTGAGTATCTGGAGCATCAGCATTCGTGGGTTCAATTACAGGCTCAAAATGAGCACAGGAAGATTGGAAAAAAGTGTTATGGACAGACTATTCTACGTTTGAGGTGTTAGGATCACAAAGAAGAACATTCGTGAGATGCAGAACAAATGAAAAGATTCTGGAGGAGTGCCTGACGCCATCTGTCAAGCATGGTGGAGGCAATGTGATGGTCTGGGGGTGCTTTGGTGATGGTAAAGTGGGAGATTTGTACAGGCTAAAAGGGATCTTGAAGAAGAAAGGCTATCCCTCCATTTTGCAATGCCATGCCCTGTGGACGGCGCTTAATTGGAGCCAATTTCCTCATACAACAGGAAAATGACTCAAAGCACAGCTCCAAACTCTGCAAGAACTATTTAGGGAAGAAGCAGTCAGCTGGTATTCTGTCTATAATGGAGTGGCCAGCACGGTCACCCTACTGAGCTGTTGTGACGTATGGTACGTAAGAAGTGCCCATCAAGCCAGTCCAACTTGAGGGAGGTGCGACAGGAAGCATGGGGTGAAATCTCTTCAGATGACCTCAACAAATTGACAACTTGACAGCAAGGCTGTAATTGCTGCAAATGGACGATTCTTTGACAAAAGCAAAGTTTGAAGGACACAATTATTATTTCAATAAAAAAATCATTATTTATAACCTTGTCGGCATCTTGACTATATTTCCTATTCATTTTGCAACTGATTTGCAACTGATTTGCAACTGATTTTGCAACTGTATGTTTTCATGGAAAAAAAGGACATTTCTAAGTGACCCCAAACTTTTGAACACTAGTGTGTATATACTGTATATTATTTTAATAGCAGGACACTGTAAAGTCCATTATCCCTATGAAGAGTATGAATTAGGCTGTTTGAGAAGGTTTTGAATCCTAAGCAACCTGCCTAGAAGTACATGTACAATATACCAACATAGCTACTGTAGTAGGTCAAAGCTGTGTGCTGGAAAACCTTGGTAGAGCATGGGTGAAGTATGCATTGTGGTGCTCATATGAATTTCCTTTCTTTACAATGTAAAAAGGGGCACATACTACAATCTAAAGTACAATCAAAGTACTACATTTATTTGATAGTTTATGGCCTGGTTAAGATGTGTCATATCAACACCATAAAAGAGGGTATTGAGAGATCAGGCCTTAGTTTATTTGAACTGGCAGACAGACAGAGAAGGGCTGTAGTAATGACCAATCACCAATCATAGCAAACCAGGCAGCAGACTGATTTCGCAGCAGGCAGCATCTCCCAAAAGTGTTCTTCGGCTGTCCTCATAAGAGAACCCTTTTTGAATCCAGGTAGAACCATTTCAGGTTCCATGTAGAAACCTCTGTAGAAGGAATCCAAAATAGTTTTACCTAGAACCAAAAGGGTTCTGCCTGCAACCAAAAAGGGTTCTTCAAATGGTTCTCCTATAGGGACAGCCGAAAAGTCCTTTAAGGTTCTAGATGGCACCTTTTTTTTCTAGGAGTACACGGTGCGTCCCAAATGGCCCCTGGTCTAAAGTCGTGTACTATATAGGGAACAGGGTGCCATAGGGCTGTGGTCTAAAGTAGTGTACTATATAGGGAATAGGGTGCCATATGGCTCTGGTCTAAAGTAGTGTACCATATAGGGAATAGGGTGCCATAGGGCCCTGGTCTAAAGTAGTGTACCATATAGGGAATAGGGTGCCAGTTGGACGTCAACCTATCCCAGTTACAGGATGATACCATGGAGCTGAATTAGTTGTAATGAGTGTGGCTTCCAAGCTCTACTGGCTCCAGTGCAGAGAGAGATGTAGTCTGGGCTTTGTCCACTAAGAAATTACGTGGTGAGGTCAAGAGAGGGTCTGAGACTGACTCTACAGACCTGCCTGGCTGGCTTTCTGGCTGGCAAGATGTCTCAGCCTTTTCCCTGGGAAAGAATGGTGTTCAACTCCGACAGACCAAAATTAATAAGCTATAGTAGCAAGCGCGCACACACACACACACACAAGCCCCTTCCTTCCTTCCCTGGCCTGATCACTTAAAATGCTTGGTACTCTGTAGCTCATGCATCTCCAGTTTACAGATATTGCTGCTAATGGACACAACTAAAGTGGATACAACTCATTATGCACAAATACACACAGCATGCTTTCAAAAGCCTCTGTGAAACCATTCCAAAGTGTATTGTGTACTTTAAACAGACTATCTACTGCCCTCTTTGATGACAATACAGTGTGTTGAGTAGAGGACAGCGAAACAAAGCAGTAATCTAACATGACAGCGTGTCTGTCTCAGACTCTATGACACAACACAGATGAGTGTGTGTGTGTGTGTGTGTGCGTGTGCGTGTGTGTGTGTGCGCGTCTGTGTGTGTGTGCGTCTGTGTGCGTTTGTGTGTGTGTGTGCGTGTGCGTGTGTGTGCGTGTGTGTGTGTGTGTGTGTGTGCGTCTGTGTGTGTGTGCGTCTGTGTGCGTTTGTGTGTGTGTGTGTGTGTGCGTGTGCGTGTGTGTGTGTGCATATCATCGTCTTTCTTCTTCTACACTAGCTTTGTATTTAATTATTCCTTTGTACCAAAAACCTGGTGTTTATACTGTGTTTACACTACCGTTCCAAAATTTGGGGTCACTTAGAAATTTCCTTGTTTTTGAAAGAAAAGCAAATTTTTTTGTCCATTAAAATAACATCAAATTGATCAGAACTACAGTGTAGACATTGTTAATGTGGTAAATTACTATTGTAGCTGGAAACGGTGGATTTTTAATGGAACACAACCCCTCCTGTTGTTATGTTGGGTATCTATTGACCCCAAAAAATATTAATAAAATATATTTATTTTTAAATGACATATATTGTTAATGTAAAGGTTTAAGGAAATACAGGCAGGCACCACATTACTACAAGACAAAACAGCTCACTCAATCAAGATGGTATTGTAAGTATAAAAGGAAAGCTTTCGTTCAGTCAGAATGTTGCTTTTAACATTGTGCATCCATTTAAATGCATGGATTTTGCTAGTTCAATTCACCTATAACCGTTGTCATATTCTGTATGTAAAGTTGACATATTTAATAACTTCTGACTGCACCTTGACTTTTTTCTGTAGGTTTTTTGTCCTTCATAGCAGAGTATTAATGCCACAGCCCTTCTCCTCTCCTCTCCTCTCCTCTCCTCTCGTTCTCTCTCCTCTCCTCTCGTTCTCTCTCTCTCTCTCTCCTCTCGTTCTCTCTCTCTCTCGCTCCCTCTCTCCCCCTCTCTCTTCTCTCGCTTCTCGCTTCTCTCTTCTCTCTCGCTCCTTCTCTCTCTCTCTCTCTCTTCTCTCTCGCTCGCTCTCTCGCTCTCTCGCTCTCTCGCTCTCTCGCTCTCTCGCTCTCTCCCTCTCCTCTCTCTCTCTCTCTCTCCTCTCCTCTCCTCTCGCTCACTCTCTCCCTCTCTCCTCTCGTTCTCTCTCTCTCCTCTCGTTCTCTCTCTCTCTCTCTCTCTCTCTCTCTCTCTCTCGCTCCCTCTCTCCCCCTCTCTTCTCTCGGTTCTCGCTTCTCTCTTCTCTCTCGCTCCTTCTCTCTCTTTCTCTCTCCCTCTCTCCTCTCTCTTCTCTCTCTGCTCTCTCTCTCTTCTCTCTCTGCTCTCTCTCTCTCTCTCTCTCACACAGTAGGTTCGGTACAAAGTGTGACCAGTGTGGACGCCAGATATATTCCAGCGACTGGGTGCGTCGGGCCAAGGGCAATACCTACCACTTGGCGTGCTTTGCCTGCTTCTCCTGCAAGAGGCAGCTGTCCACGGGGGAGGAGTTTGGCCTGGTGGAGGAGAAGGTGCTCTGCAGGATCCACTACGACACCATGGTGGAGAACCTCAAACGGGCTGCCGAGAGTGGTGATTGGGCGCTCTATTACCTAGTCGTATATATTTATATATACTTAAATGTTTTGTCTTTCCCATTCACCCTCTGAATAGAACACATACACAATCCATGTCTCAATGTTCTCAAGGCTTAAACATCCTTCTTCAACCTGTCTCCTCCCCTTCATCTTCACTGATTGAAGCGGATTTAACAAGTGCCATCAATAAGGGATCATAGCTTTCACCTGGATTCACCTGGTCAGTCTAGGTCATGTTGTTAAAGTGTTGGATACCCAGTGCATTCAGAAAGTATTCAGATCCCTTCCCTTTCTCACATGTTGTTACGTTACAGCCTTATTCTGAAATGGATTAAATATGTTTTTCCCTCATCAATCTACACACAATACCCCATAATGGCAAAGTGAAAACAGCTTTTCAGAAATGTTTGCAAATGTTTAAAAAAATAAAAAAGAGAAATACCTTATTTACATAAGTATTCAGACCTTTGCTATGACAGTCAAAATTGAGCTCACGTGCATCTTGTTTCCATTGATCATCCTTGAAATGTTTCTACAACTTGATTGGAGTCCACCTGTGGCAAATTCAATTGATTTGACATGATTTGGAAAGGCGCACACCTGTAAGACCCTACAGTTGACAGTGCATGTCAGAGCAAAAACCAAGCCATGAAGTCGAAGGAATTGTCCGTAGAGCTCCGAGACAGGATTGTGTCGAGGCACAGATCTGGGGAATTTTTCTGATTTCTGCAGCATTGAGGGTCCCCAAGAACACAGTGGCCTCCATCATTCTTAAATGGAAGAAGTTTGGAACCACCAAGACTCTTCCTAGAGTTGGCAACCAAGAACCCAATGGTCACTCAGACAGAGCTCCAGAGTTCCTCTGTGGAGATGGGAAAACCTTTCAGAAGGACAACCATCTCCGCAGCACTCCACCAATCAGATATTTTTGGTAGAATGGCCAGACGGAAGCCACTCCTCAGTAAAAGGCACATGACAGCCCGCTTGGAGTTTGCCAAAAGGCACCTAAAGGACTCTCAGGCCACGAGAAACAATATTCTCTGGTCTGAAGAAACCAAGATTGAACTATTTGGCCTTAATGCCAAGCGTCACATCCAGAGGAAACCTGGCACCATCCCTAAGGTGAAGCATGGAGGTGGCAGCATCATGCTGTGGGGATGTTTTTCAGCGGCAGGGACTGGGAGACTAGTCAGGATCAAGGGAAAGATTAATGGAGCAAAGTACAGAGAGATCCTTGATGAAAACCTGCTCCAGAGTGCTCAGGACCTCAGACTAGGGTGAAGGTTCACCTTCCAACAGGACAACGACCCCAAGCACACAACCAAGACAACACAGGAGTGGCTTCAAGACAAGTCTCTGAATGTCCTTGAGTGGCCCAGCCAGAGCACATACTTGAACCCGATTCGAACATGTGCAGCAACACTCCCCATCCAACCTGGCAGAGCCTGAGAGGATCTGCAGAGAAGATATATACAAAAGCAGGTGTGTGCCAAGAAGACTCGAGGCTGTAATCGCTGCCAAAGGTGCTTCAACAAAGTACTGAGTAAAGGTTCTGAATACTTGTGAATGTCTAAAACCTGTTTTTGCTTTGTCATTATAGGGTATTGTGTGTAGATTGATAATGGGGGAAAAAACTATGAAACAATTTTAGAACAAGGCTGTAATGTAACAAAATGTGGAAAAAGTCAAGAGGGCTGAATACTTTCCGAATGCACTGTTTATATCTGTATAGAGATATATATCACTGCTAAGAACTAGTCTAGATCCTGCTCTCTGACATAGTACAGTAGTTGTCCCTTTCCAATATATTTTCTGTATGGTTATATGTATGTAGCTGTATAATCCCTGTCATATTGTTACATGTACAGTTGAAGTCGGAAGTTTACATACACTTAGGTTGGAGTCATTAAAACTCGTTTTTTCAACCACTCCACAAATTTCTTGTTAACAACCTATAGGTTTGGCAAGTCGGTTAAGACATCTACTTTGTGCATGACACAAGTCATTTTTCCAACAATTGTTTACAGACAGATTATTTCACTTATAATTCACTGTATCACAATTCCAGTGGGTCAGAAGTTTACATACACTAAGTTGACTGTGCCTTCAAACAGCTTGGAAAATTCCAGAAAATGATGTAATGGCTTTAGAAGCTTCTGATAGGCTAATTTACATAATTTGAGTCAATTGTAGGTGTACCCATGGATGTATTTCAAGGCCTACCTTCAAACTCAGTGCCTCTTTGCTTGACATCATGGGAAAATCTAAATAAATCAGCCAAGACCTCAGAAAATGTTTTTGTATACCTCCATAAGTCTGGTTCATCCTTGGGAGCAATTTCCAAACACCCGAAGGTACCACGTTCATCTATTAAACAATAGTACGCAAGTATAAACTCCATGGGATCACGCAGTCATCATACCACTCGGGAAGAAGACACGTTCTGTCTCCTAGAGATCAACGCACTTTGGTGCGAAAAGTGCAAATCAATCCCAGAACAACAGCAAAGGACCTTGTGAAGATGCTGGAAGAAACGGGTACAAAAGTATCTATATCCACAGTAAAACGAGTCCTTTATCAACATAACCTGAAAGGCTTCTCAGCAAGGAAGAAACCACTGCTCCAAAACCGCCATAAAAAAGCCAGACTACGGTTTGCAACTGCACATGGGGACAAAGACTGTACTTTTTGGAGAAATGTCCTCTGGTCTGATGAAACAAAAATAGAACTGTTTGGCCATAATGACCATTGTTATGTTTGGAGGAAAAAGGGGAATGCTTGCAAGCCGAAGAACACCTTCACAACCGTGAAGCATGGGGGTGGCATCATCATGTTGTGGGGGTGCTTTGCTGCAGGAAGGACTGGTGCACTTCACAAAATAGATGGCATCATGAGAAAAGAAAATTATGCGGCTATATTGAAGCAACATCTCAAGACATCAGTCAGGAAGTTAAAGCTTGGTCACAAATGGACAATGACCCGAAGCATACTTCCAAAGTTGTGACAAAATGGCTTAAGGACAACAAAGTCAAGGTATTGGAGTAGCCATCACAAAGCCCTGACCTCATTCCTATAGAACATTTGTGGGCTGAATTGAAAAAGTGTGTGCGAGCAAGGAGGCCCACAAGCCTGACTCAGTTACACCAGCTCAGTCAGGAGGAATGGGCCAAAATTCACCCAACTTATTGTGGGAAGCTTGTGGAAGGCTACCTGAAACATTTGACCCAAGTTAAACAATTTAAAGGCAATGCTACCAAATTGAGTGTATGTAAACTTCTGACCCACAGGGAATGTGATGAAAGAAATAAAAGCTGAAAGAAATCCTTCTCTCTACTATTATTCTGACATTTCACATTCTTAAAATAAAGTGGTGATCCTAACTGACCAAAGACAGGGAATTTTGACTAGGATTAAATGTCATGAATTGAGAAAAACTGAGTTTAAATGTATTTGGCTAAGGTGTATGTAAACCTCTGACTTCAACTGTATGTAGTTTTATAACACTCTGTATAACCCTGTTAACACTGGTTTTAAATATGGCTTTTGCCTCATGTCCCTTTCTGTTGGTCTCTTTCTTTCGATGTTTCTCCCTCTCATTCTCCCCCTCTCTGTGCCGTGGTGTCTCAGGTAGTGGCATCACTCTGGAGGGGGCAGTGCCGTCAGAGCAGGACAGCCAACCCAAGCCTGCCAAGAGAGCACGCACCTCCTTCACTGCTGAGCAGCTGCAGGTTAGTCACAGAGAGGTTCCCTCATGTCCCTGTCTCCTCAGTTTTCTTTCTAATAGTAAGTCAATAGTGAATGATCATGACTTCACAAAGTGATTTCACTGTCTTATTAACTTTCTAATGGTCGTTGTTGGTTACATTGTCAGATGTGGTTTGGTGTCTCATTCATTCCAATGGGCTCGCTGTCGTATATCTCTGCAGTAATATGAAAAATGGAAGCTGATACGGAACAATTAGCTAATGTAGAATAAAAATAACAGCGACGGAGGTCATACATTTGTAAAACTCTGTTATAATTCCCAGGTGATGCAGACTCAGTTTGCGCAGGACAACAACCCCGATGCACAGACCCTGCAGAAACTGGCAGACATGACTGGTCTAAGCAGGAGAGTCATACAGGTGACTGTCTGTTTACTCCGTCTCAAAGCAATGCTAGCGATTGCACTGTAAAGCAACTGTGAGTTGCTTTGGATAACAGCGTATGCTAGGTGGCATAGTTAGTGCATGAATAATGGTCCTAAAACATTGAGAATATAGCTGCAGACACATCACGGCTGGTAACATTGCATTTTCATAGGTTTGGTTTCAAAACTGCAGAGCAAGACACAAAAAGCATACCCCCCAGCACAGCGGACCCCCACAAGGCCACCCCCAGTCCCGGATGCACCCCTCACTGCCTGACGACCTGCATTACTCCCCCTTTGGAAGTTCTGAGAGGGCGCGCATGGTGGCCCTGCACGGATACATCGACAGTGAGTGTTACATAGGTTAGTCTGTCTACTACATCATCACAAAGCCCTCGTCTTCCGGCTGTCTTTTCAGTCCTTTCATCCTTACGTCTCCTCTGTTAGAAAAAAAAAGGGTCATGATGAAGACATAAAGAGAGACACAGAGGAGGGGTCTGGACAGCCGAATAACCCGTTTGGGAGCCTTTTTTCTAAGACTTGAACTATTGACCGTGTTTTGCTGTGTCAATAGTTCAAGTCCCAAGTTTTCTGTTTATTTGCCATTTGTAATGAACACATTGGAAATCTCACTCGAGCGCTAACAATAATACAAATACTGTGCTTAAGTGTGTCCCTCTACTTCTCCTACATCTTGATATTTTAAGTATGTCCCTCTACTGCTCCTACATCTTGATATTTTAAGTATGTCCCTCTACTGCTCCTACATCTTGATATGTTAAGTGTGTCCCTCTACTTCTCCTACATCTTGATATTTTAAGTATGTCCCTCTACTGCTCCTACATCTTGATATTTTAAGTATGTCCCTCTACTGCTCCTACATCTTGATATTTTAAGTGTGTCCCTCTACTGCTCCTACATCTTGATATGTTAAGTGTGTCCCTCTACTGCTCCTCCGTCTTGATATTTTATGTATATCCCTCTCTTCTTTTCCACCAGGCCACCCATTCTCTGTCCTAGCGACACAGAGCCTGAACCCCCATCAAGCAATGTCGCTGTCCCAGCTACCCCTCAGCCGCTAACTAACGGATGCTGCCGCCATCACCCCTGACCTCCTATCAGCAACCTCCGTTTGCCGACTCGACCCCAGAGGTCAAACATGAAGACTTACGGAGAGGATCAAGATTCAAGATGCCTAAGAGACCGAGGCAGAGAGAGACCGAAGCAGAGAGAGACCGAGGCAGAGAGAGACCGAGGCAGAGAGAGACCGAGGCAGAGAGAGACCGAGGCAGAGAGAGACCGAAGCAGAGAGACAGACAGACGGAGAGAGAGAGAGAGAGCGAGAGAACTATTTTTCTATGAACAGGATCATGATTATATATTCCACCTATTGTTGTCATGGAGGACATGAGCCCTTCCTTTTCCTAACTGGGACTTATTCACTGTCAAGATACATTCAACTCGACTATGAGCTCTCTGTGCGTGCAGAAATCGACTGAAACGTCTCTTCTCTCCATCCTCTGAAGGGAGTGATGGGACCAGACTAACAGGAATACACCCTCATGTGTGGTCAGATTTACTCATGAGGAGAAAAAAACGGCAAGGGATTGGGCAAGGGACACTGAGGTAAGAAACCTCCTCTTTCACTCTGTGATGATACCATGAAGGAATGCAAAATAACTGACAGTTTTAGGTGTGGAATCTGCTATGAACTAAAAACGAATACGAATTTTTAAATCACAGTTGTTAGTATTGATGTTGTATGAAATCATCAGGTAATCAGCTGTTCGTTAAAGGGAAATGTTTTTTTTTTTAAACTCCAGCACCATCCCAACATCAATATACAGTTAAAGTCTGAAGTTTACAAACTTAGGTTGGAGTCATTAAAACTTGTTTTTCAACCACTCCACAAATGTCTTGTTAACAAACTATATCCAACAATTGTTTAGACAGATTATTTCACTTATAATTCACTGTATCACAATTGTAGTGGGTCAGAAGGTTACATACCTTAAGTTGACTGTGCCTTTAAACAGCTTGGAAAATTCCAGAAAATGTCATAGCTTTAGAAGCTTCTGTTAGGCTAATTGACATCATTTGAGTCAATTGGAGGTGTACCTGTGGATGTATTTCAAGGCCTACCTTCAAACTCAGTGCCTCTTTGCTTGACATAATGGGAAAATCAAAAGAAATCAGCCAAGACCTCAGAAAAAAAATTGTAGACCTCCACAAGTCTGGTTCATCCTTGGGAGCAATTTCCAAACGCCTGAAGGTACCATGTTGTTCTGTACACACAATAGTACGCAGTTATATGTTTGGAGGAAAAATGGGGAGGCTTGCAAGCCGAAGAACACCATCCCAACCGTGAAGCACGGGGGTGGCAGCATCAAGTTGTGGGGGTGCTTTGCTGCAGGAGGGATTGGTGCACTTCACAAAATAGATGGCGACACGAGGAAAGAAAATTATGTGGACATATTGAAGCAACATCTCAAGACATCAGTCAGGAAGTTAAAGCTTGGTCGCAAATGGGTCTTCCAAATGGACAATGACCCCAGGCATACTTCCAAAGTTGTGACAAAATGGCTTAAGGACAACAAAGTTAAGGTATTGGAGTGGCCATCACAAAGCCCTGACCTCAATCCTATAGACAATTTGTGGGCAGAACTGAAAAAGCGTGTGCGAGCAAGGAGGCCTACAAGCCTGACTTGGTAACACCAGCTCTGTCTGGAGGAATGGGCCAAAATTCACCCAACTTATTGTGGGAAGCTTGTGGAAGGCTACCTGAAACATTTGACCCAAGTTAAACAATTTAAAGGCAATGCTACCAAATACTAATTGAGTGTATGTAAACTTCTGACTCACTGGGAATGTGATGAAAGAAATAAAAGCTGAAAGAAATCATTCTCTCTACTATTATTCTGACATTTCACATTATTAAAATAAAGTGGTGATCCTAACTGACCAAAGACAGGGAATTTTGACTAGGATTAAATGTCATGAATTGTGAAAAACTGAGTTTAAATGTATTTGGCCAAGGTGTATGTAAACTTCCGACTTCAACTGTATGTGAAAAGTGCGCGTTTCTATGTTTTGTAGTAAAAAATGAGGTGTGTAGAGGAAGTGTTTCCAATGACATCATCAACCAATTAGTAGACGATTAGTGGGCAATGCCTACTCATAATTGGTTAAAATTACACGATGCACAGTGATGATGTCATTGGTATCACTTATTTCCCTCTATCTTTTTTTTTTTACTACAAAACATAGAAATGTGCAATTTTATATAATGTGCTGGAGAGGATGGAATATACATTTTAAATGTCCCTTTAATACGTTGTCATCAGCAGCCTTCTGTAAAGGATATGAGCCTCAGATGAGGATAGATTGTGTGCCTTATCTTCTACATGATGAGAAAACCGTCATTTGGTTGTTTTGAATTATCAATCATTTTCAAGCAGCTGAGGTAAAACACTCAAATTCACAGAGAGAAAAAAACACATTTATTAGGATCATTTTTTATTACACCTTTTTTTGGGGAAAGGTGTAACTTTCAATCTGTACTGGTGAAAATATTGAAATATGATTTATTTGGTGTGATTTGAATTTCCAATGCTCTTGTGCAAAAATACATTACAATCTATTGTTATGGACAGTTCAATCATTTGAAGCTCCAAATTGTAGTTGTCTAAAATGATGATTTTATTACTGTAACACCCGTGTGGGACTTTTGAAATGAACATAACTCTTTTAAATGTTGAACAATCACATTGTGTTTGAGAGAGGTAGATCTGCAATGTATAAACAGATAAGTCTTCCCCCAGTGGTTAAGGACTGAAAGACCGATACATGTCACATTACATGTTTAAACAGCTGTTTTGTCAGCAATTTAGTGTTTATGTCTGTGCAGGATCCATGTCCGTCAGCTTTTATCTTCTACAGTGGTCCAGCCTGTGTGCTTCACTTCTATGGGTTGAAATGGAGATGTGGTACAGTGACAGTTAGCGGACTGGGGATATGATATGTATATAGACGTCTGTGGCTGGCCAGCCTGACTGGCAGGGTAGAGGGAGGTTGTGTGAAACTGTAACTTTGTGTCTTGGCTGTGGAGTGGAGTCAGTGAGGAATAGGATCCTGTGTTTACGAAGGGACTAAGGGAGACAAGACTTCAATGTTCTTGTATTTATTGAGACAATAGTCTGTAAGCACTTTTTTTCTCAGAAAATGTCAAAATAGTATTGTTTTATTAAAAATGAAACAAAGGTTTATTTGATTGACTGTGTTTTGTGTACTAAATGCAATAAAATTGACTTTAAAATGCGAAATTTGTATTTTTTAAAAATAATTTCAGTAGGACCACAACAATTTGATGCAAGAAGCACTTTAACCTCCTTATCCCAAACAATCAATAAAGGACACACGCACGCACACGCAGAGGTGCCAATTTAAAAATAGATCTTGAAATATGAAATCCGTGGTCAAGGTTAAGTGATCCTGCTGGATAACCGTGTCTGCACATGTTACGCTATATGCATCATTCATTGTACATTTGTATAGGCCTCGGAGTTATTCTGGTGTGTTTGAATTTTCCTTAAACCTGGGTTTGCCTGGTTGTGTGCGTGCGGGTGTGCCCGGCGCGGGGTAGGAAGCAATCACAGGCCGATGGCTGTGCTAGTGAGCGCTTCATGGGTCAGTGTGTGCAGTAATTACTCCCCTCTCCTCTCTTTCTCCACGGCTCTGCTGCTGATTCCTCCCGCGAGCCCAGCGGAGCGCCATCACAGACAGGAAGTCACTGTCAGGCTGCATCATGAGATTGATCCCCTATTCTGGGTTCTGTTTCAAAGGGCAGCTCTCGCTGAGGCAGACATAACGTCTCACTCAGAATATAAGCTTGTCTGTCTGTACAAAAACACACACAAATGTAAAACCCTCAAAATCGAACATGCATAAAACTACAGAAATATCCCCCCCCCCCAAAAAAAAAAACAGCATTATAGTAGAAAATACAATTATCGGAGCTTATATTGAGATTTCTTTGCATATTTCTATAGTTGAATGCATGTTCGATTTTGAGGGTTTTACATTGGTGTGTTTTTGTAGAGACAGACAAGATATATATCAATATAAGACTACAACTAGAACAAAACCTATAGCAACTGCATATATTGCACGTATAACAGGAAGTCATCTCATGTTGATTTGCATCCATTAGGCTGCTTGCTACCTGCAGAGTCTTTCAGGACACTTGAGAGAACAATCTGACACTGATTACACAGGCAGCACCAAGCACCATGCAGAGAATTAAGGACAAACATTACACGTAAACAAATGGCTTTACAAGTTACAAATCCAAAATGTTTTTTTTCCTCATTCTGCATGAACATGTTTGAAGCATTAGCATCTTTTTCGATCTAGACTTTATCACATTTCAGTATAGGCTGGCTACATTACATGCGTTTCGCTGTGTTTTTGTGCATCTGAAATAAACCTACCGATGTTTTTATGCATCTGTTAAAATCATATATATAACGAAAATGTGTAATATTCCATATTTCACAAAATATGATTCACAGGTAGCCTATACAGTTAAACATTCCATAAATTAGCTGCCTTTAAATCAGCAGCTGCTCAGGCCCCTCAACTCAATGTCCAGTTCTGAAATTCCGCCTAGTTGTCAGGTGAATGTCCAACGATCTCATCCCAGCTCTTCCGACAAGTGGACACAATCCACTCCCGTTCATAGTCATCTGCAGGAAAATAAATAGATTTTCAGAATAATCAAGTAAGACCACGAAGGTCAGAATAAAGCAACAACCTTTTAAAACACGTTTTAAACACACAATTATTCTAACTGAAAGGGTATAAAGAAATAACTTATTCTAATAGTTCATTAAAATTGTAATGTTAAAATGTGATCGAGGAAGACGAAAAAGGACACTGGACTGGATGCATATAATTATATCAGAGCTTTTGAAATGGACACATTCAACTCAATAACGATTTACATCTCAGTGAAAAATCAGGGTAACAATTAGGAGAAAATAACTTCTTAGTGGTACTTCAACCACCAATAAATCACCAAAAAAATGAACGACAATTTTAACAAGGATGACTCGACTACCAAAACTGCGGATAATATAGTGTTTTTCATAGTTAAAACTGAAATTACTTGATAATTGCAGAGCAAGAGGTAGCATCTCTGCTGGGACTGAATCGAAGCGTCGCAGCTGCACACACTTGAGAGCTCATCTGGGGGAACAGTGTGCGCTGGGCCCATTGTTGGGCACAGGTCTGAAGCTCTAGCCTGATTGTTTGTAATTGCCTGCGATAGCCCCAGCCACTCCAAGTCGCCTCTCTCGCCACTCTACCTGGCGCGCGCGTTCAGAAATAGAAATCACAGTTGCGAACGGGCCACGGTCTGCTCCATGCACCACGGTAACTGCATGCGATAAACAGCCTATCCACCCTTTTTGTCGCGTTGTGTTGCCTCCCCCTTCTCAACAAACGGAGGTCAGCGTCAAGAAGGTCATTTCATCACTATTTTAAACCAATTAATACCACTGCACCGGTTTCTGCCTGTTGCGAGGTCTTATAGAACTGCAATTAGGCCTTCCGTTTCTCCGAGCGCGTATGGTAATGAGATAGAATTCACACATGTTCATATGCTGTAATTTGCCCTGGATTGTGATCGTTCAGAGTGTTTAAAAGTCACTCCTACTTTAATACAATTCTATTTGAGGGCACAGGTGGCCACCACGGTTCGGAAGCAATCTGAAATAAAATGTAAATTGTGAACACTTAACATACACTTCATGTGTTTTTAAATTGTTACTGTGGACGTCTTATAGAAAGCCTTCCATAATGAGTGTTTAGGGGCGTTTAGAGACATTCATTTGGAATGTATTAATTATTGGAAAAAATAATTTAGCCTACACATTTTAGTTTAAAAAAAAATCCTAAATCTGTTCCAAAAAATATTATCCACCAGATCCAAATAATTGTAGGATGCATGGTTGTATTGTTTGATTAATTTATCTACACATGACTGTCATGAAATAAAATATGATAAAAGTACAACAACAACAAAATGATTGGAAACACTAGCTGTACACTAGCTGTAGGCTATATTGCCTGTTACATATAACTTGTGGAATAGACACCGGCTGGAATGCGCTTTTAACCAATCAGCATTCAGGACCCACCCACCCTTTGTATAATGCATATCAATTAGCACATCATAAACATGACATTGTTGCTACAAATATTGTCTTGTTGATGAACCACTTTTCTCTTACTGACTATGCCTTTCCCTCTAGCCCCCCCGGACATTTGCTGCTGGCCATTAACTGGATATCAACTAATTCCCCAAACTCTCTCACAAAAAAGCTCCGACTCACCCAGGAGCAGTGGTGTACATGGTGCGGTAGGGAAACGATAATGGCTCCTTGTTAAAACATGTTTATCTTAATCCTTAAAAAACACTCGAAGGGAAAAGTGTTTCCTGCCAACTAATGGAGACGCAACACTTTAAAGTGTTAAATTAACTTAATGGCTGTCAGATCACCTTGACCAATAGACTTAACATTACTTAATGCTGCCAGTCGGTTACTTGGGCTAATACTGGAGTATGGTTGACATTGGAGTTGTCATGATTGTGGGGGAGTCTATTTGTTGAAATGTAAATAATTATTGATTAATGTACTGCATTGTTGAGCGACCTGGAACATAAGCATTTCGCTGTACCTTTTATACCTGCTGTAAACTGTGTACGTGATGAATACATTTTGATTTGCACTTGATTTAGGATTGTAGAGGAGATGGTTTCAGGAAATAACATAATGCGATATTACAGTAAACATGAACACGATGACCTGAACCCAGTGATATTACAGTAAATATGAAGACACTGACCTGAACCCAGTGATATTACAGTAAATATGAAGACACTGACCTGTACCCAGTGATATTACAGTAAATATGAAGACACTGACCTGAACCCAGTGATATTACAGTAAATATGAAGACACAGACCTGAACCCAGTGATATTACAGTAAATATGAAGACACTGACCTGAACCCAGTGATATTACAGTAAACATGAATACGATGAACTGAACCCAGTGCCATTACAGTAAAAATAACCATGATAACCTGAACCCAGTGATATTACAGTAAATATGAAGACACTGACCTGAACCCAGTGACATTACAGTAAATATGAAGACACTGACCTGAACCCAGTGATATTACAGTAAATATGAAGACACAGACCTGAACCCAATGATATTACAGTAAATATGAAGAAACTGGCCTGAACTCAGTGATATTACAGTAAATATGAAGACACTGACCTGTACCCAGTGATATTACAGTAAAAATAACCATGATAACCTGAACCCAGTGATATTACAGTGAATATGGAGACACTGACCTGTACCCAGTGATATTACAGTAAAAATAACCATGATAACCTGAACCCAGTGATATTACAGTGAATATGAAGACACTGACCTGAACCCAGTGATATTACAGTGAATATGGAGACATTGACCTGAACCCAGTGATATTACAGTGAATATGAAGACACTGACCTGTACTCAGCGATATTACAGTAAATATGAAGACACAGACCTGAACCCAGTGATATTACAGTAAATATGAAGACACTGACCTGAACCCAGTGATATTACAGTAAACATGAATACGATGAACTGAACCCAGTGCTATTACAGTAAAAATAACCATGATAACCTGAACCCAGTGATATTACAGTAAATATGAAGACACTGACCTGAACCCAGTGACATTACAGTAAATATGAAGACACTGACCTGAACCCAGTGATATTACAGTAAATATGAAGACACAGACCTGAACCCAATGATATTACAGTAAATATGAAGACACTGACCTGAACCCAGTGATATTACAGTAAATATGAAGACACTGACCTGTACCCAGTGATATTACAGTACATATGAATACACTGACCTGTACCCAGTGATATTACAGTAAACATGAATACACTGACCTGTACTCAGCGATATTACAGTAAATATGAAGACACAGACCTGAACCCAGTGATATTACAGTAAATATGAAGACACTGACCTGAACCCAGTGATATTACAGTAAACATGAATACGATGAACTGAACCCAGTGCTATTACAGTAAAAATAACCATGATAACCTGAACCCAGTGATATTATAGTAAATATGAAGACACTGACCTGAACCCAGTGACATTACAGTAAATATGAAGACACTGACCTGAACCCAGTGATATTACAGTAAATATGAAGACACAGACCTGAACCCAATGATATTACAGTAAATATGAAGACACTGACCTGAACCCAGTGATATTACAGTAAATATGAAGACACTGACCTGTACCCAGTGATATTACAGTACATATGAATACACTGACCTGTACCCAGTGATATTACAGTAAACATGAATACGATGAACTGAACCCAGTGCTATTACAGTAAAAATAACCATGATAACCTGAACCCAGTGATATTACAGTGAATATGGAGACACTGACCTGTACCCAGTGATATTACAGTAAAAATAACCATGATAACCTGAACCCAGTGATATTACAGTGAATATGAAGACACTGACCTGAACCCAGTGATATTACAGTGAATATGGAGACATTGACCTGAACCCAGTGATATTACAGTGAATATGAAGACACTGACCTGTACTCAGCGATATTACAGTGAATATGAAGACACTGACTTGTACCCAGTGATATTACAGTGAATATGAAGACGCTGACCTGTACCCAGTGATAATACAGTAAACATGAATACGCTGATTGTATCTGCTTGAAAAGGCTTCCGCTTGTCTGCGTCCCAAATGGCACAAGCCCCCATCAGGCTCCGGTCAAAAGTAGTGCACTATATAGTGAATAGGGGTGCCATTTTGGGAACACACCTCGACTCACAACCAAGTGGCAGTAGCTCAAACCAAGGCTGTTTTCCTTGGCAGAGGGATGTTTTGAATGTGAACCCTTACGACTTTCAAAAGAAGTTATTCCAGAAACAGGAAACTGCAACAAACAATGTGGCAATAGGGTTCCTGACCACTTGTAGGGCTGCTCCTGCTCGATGCCAGGGCGAACAACAGACAATTACAGACAGACAGATAAATACCAGTGGTGGAAAAAGTACCCAATTGTCATACTTGAGTAAAGATAGCTAAATAGAAAATTACTCAGGTAAAAAGGGTAGTCACCCAGTAAAATACTACTTGAGTAAAAGTCTAAAAGTATTTGGTTTTAAATATACTTAAGTATCAAAAGTAAATGTAAATTTGCTAAAACATACTTAAGTGTTGAAAGTAAAAGTAAAATTATAAATCATTTCAAATGCTCTATATTAAACAAACCAAACGGTACCATTTTATTTTTTCTATTTATGGATAGCCAGGGGCACACTCCAACACACAACTCCAACACACAACTCCAACACACAACTCCAACACACAACTCCAACACACAACTCCAACACACAACTCCAACACACAATTTATAAACAAAGCATTTGTGTTTAATGAGATCAGAGGCAATTGCGATGACCAGGGATGTTCTCTTGATAAGTGCGTGAATTGGACCATTTTCCTGCCAGCCATGCAAAATGTAACGAGGACTTTTGGGTGTCAGGGAAAATGTATGGATTAAAAAGTACATGATTTTCTTTATGGATGTAGAAAAAGTACAGATACCCCCCAAAACTACTTAAGTAGCACTTTAAAGTATTTTACTTAAGTACTTTACATTACAGATAGTTAGTTTTGTGCTGATAAGACTGCAGAGATGTAGTGTGTATCAGCTCAATCTGTTCCTGTATTCCACTATTGACTCTGTTCAGTTTGTAGCGTATATTGTGTGATGGATGATGCACTCTATGTATCTCTGGAATTAAAAAGCTGCTCCATAAGAGCTCTTGTATAGCTGGAGAAATTCAAGCATGTCAGTTGATCAGGCAGCAGTGGGCTCCATGTGGCGTTGGTTGGCAGGAAGGTGGTGGAAGTAAGACACACCTTACTTCCACCCGCGCCACGACTCCACTCCCCGACTGGACCGACCTCAGAGGGGTTGGGTCTAGTCCAGATGACCCGTTTCACCTCATCTTTCCTCAGCTGGGCTGCTGCTGTGAAGACTCAGAGATTCTTCCTCACGGCTTCTTCCTTCCATCTGCTTTTGTGCTTCTTTTCATGTCTTGGCCCAAAGCCTGGGCACTTCCCTGACCCTCCCTGCCTGGCCCAGCATCGCTCTGGTCTGAGGGCCCTGCTCCGCTCCCCCTTCCCCCCGCACACATCCCTTCTTCTGTCCTCTTCCACAGCGGTGACTGCACTCTTTCCTCTCCTCTTCAAAACACATGGTCCCCACAGGGAGAGCAGTTCCTCTCAATGTCCAGTTAGTGCCGGGGCCCTCTGCTCTTCTCCTTCCTGGATGGAAGCCATTGGCATTAAATTCTGTCTTCACACCCATTTTGACAGACATACCTTCAACCTCTCAGAGATTATTAACATAGATCCAGAGGACACAGTGTTCCTCGTCACGTGATGTGACGAGGCCCAATGATCCTTCTTGTGCGTGCGGTTCCTCACACACACTGGCTGTCTATTGAAAGCTTATATGCATATTTCATTTTAAATTCTTCACTATATTAGTTCCTAAGTAAGGGCTAACAGAAATGGAGCATCAAGATAATGGATCTGAGGGGTATATTAAAGCAATACATATATGTCCAATATGGCCAATATACCACAGTTAAGTGCTGTTATTAGGCACGATGCAATGTGGAAAAGGAATGTCTTTCCACAAACCCCTGAGGTGCCTTATTGCTATTATAAACTGGTTACCAACATAATTAGAACAGTAAAAATACATGTTTTGTCATACCCGTGGTATGCTTTCAGACAATCAGCATTCTGGGCTCGAACCACCCAGTTTATAATGGTGGTTTTGAATGGCTGACATTTCATTCCTGATAGTAGCTGTAATACCCAAGGCCGTCTACGGTATACTGCTAAATCAATCAAAGATTTCCTGTAGAAAAATGCCCTACCAATACGCAGTACAAACAGCAGACACCAAATTAATCTGAATCCAATGATTGGAACAACTGTATTTTACAGCTCCTCCTCTTTTCTCCTTCAACACTACCTTCCTCCCCTCCGTTTCATTGGTCAATACCAGAACTGTTATGAAGGAAAAAATCTGAACATATTTCTTATTGCACATGTTCAGGACATCTGTTCAGGATATGCATCTCTTTGTCTGTTTTTGTCTGTCTGTTGTCTATATACATAAATGAGATTTGCATGCTCCGGATCAAGCAGTGATTAATATGAGGACACTCATCTGTATCATGTTGCGTATAGTTACTCTAGACAGGGTTTACCAAACTATAGTCTGGCTAGTACATCATACACCACTGCCTGTCTGTCATGATCTGGCTGGAACCACTAGTACATCCTAAACCACTGCCTGTCTGTCATGGTCTGGCTGGGACCACTAGTACATCCTAAACCACTGCCTGCCTGTCATGGTCTGGCTGGGACCACTAGTACATCCTAAACCACTGCCTGCCTGTCATGGTCTGGCCGGGACCTCTAGTACATCCTAAACCACTGCCTGCCTGTCATGGTCTGGCTGGGACCACTAGTACATCCTAAACCACTGCCTGTCTGTCATGGTCTGGCCGGGACCTCTAGTACATCCTAAACCACTGCCTGCCTGTCATGGTCTGGCTGGGACCACTAGTACATCCTAAACCACTGCCTGTCTGTCATGGTCTGGCTGGGACCACTAGTACATCCTAAACCACTGCCTGCCTGTCATGGTCTGGCTGGGACCACTAGTACATCCTAAACCACTGCCTGCCTGTCATGGTCTGGCCGGGACCTCTAGTACATCCTAAACCACTGCCTGCCTGTCATGGTCTGGCTGGGACCACTAGTACATCCTAAACCACTGCCTGCCTGTCATGGTCTGGCCGGGACCTCTAGTACATCCTAAACCACTGCCTGCCTGTCATGGTCTGGCTGGGACCACTAGTACATCCTAAACCACTGCCTGTCTGTCATGGTCTGGCCGGGACCTCTAGTACATCCTAAACTACTGCCTGCCTGTCATGGTCTGGCTGGGACCACTAGTACATCCTAAACCACTGCCTGTCTGTCATGGTCTGGCTGGAACCACTAGTACATCCTAAACCACTGCCTGCCTGTCATGGTCTGGCTGGAACCACTAGTACATCCTAAACCACTGCCTGCCTGTCATGGTCTGGCTGGAACCACTAGTACATCCTAAACCACTGCCTGCCTGTCATGGTCTGGCTGGAACCACTAGTACATCCTAAACCACTGCCTGCCTGTCATGGTCTGGCTGGGACCATTAGTACATCCTAAACCATTGCAGGAATGTCATGGCCTGACTAGGACCTCTAGTAAATCTGGGACCACTAGTAAGTCCTAAACCCCTGAGTCAGTCAGTGATCATCCACATACACACACCTGTGTTTGTGGCAGGCTGATCAAAGGCAGTCATAAATATACACTTTCATATCATATTTAGCATTTTATGTGTGTATATAGTCTAAGCCTATACACTCACTGTTTCCAAATAATGCCGGCTTAGCTGCAACCTATGGCAAGAAATAGAATATAGTGTGGCTATTATTTCACAAGACAGACGATGACATCACAGCTAGGCTGTCTCCCATAGATACACCCCCATCCATCCCATTCACAGAGAGACGATTAGATCCATAACCGTTCGTAATCCATGACATTGTCTGGTGATGCAAAAACTATGAAAAACTGGCACGGCTATTGGAATTCCTATCTCAAAACCTGACAGACCTCGTTGCCTTCAAATCAAAGATCCCACATCGGGCACTCAATGGGTGGAAAAAATGTGTTTAAAATTTTCCCTTTGAAAACAAAACTAAAATGACTGCAGTGGAGAGGCATGCTTGGCTGAGAGGACTACAGATGATGAGTTATAGGGTAATAAGGCTGCCTCAGCAAAGTATCTGGCTGAAATAATCTTACATTAGAGAATATGGGTAATCCGTTTATAGTATTTTATCAGTTTTTAATATCAAATGTTTCCCAGGTGACCAGAGTTTACTGATGGGATAATAATTGCCCTGAACATTATAATAAAGCAGGGGTGCAACTTTCGCTGGGGACGAGGCACACCGTTGCCTCGTTTTGTACTACATTCTAAAATTGCATTTTTGTCCCCCCCAGTTTTATCAATGGAATGTGATACAAAACAAGGAAACTGTGTGCTTTAGGGCCATGTGGACGCCTCTGAGTGGTTGGGTAACCTGTTTGGGGTGTTTATCCAACTGGATTTAAAATATATATATAAATAAATAAAGTTATGCCCCCCCCACTTCTAAAACCAAAGTTGCACCCCTGTGATAAAGGAATGAGGCCCAAAAATATGATAAGTTAAGATAAAAGACAAAGTCAAACTCAGTACTGGAAAATTGGAGGTTACTGCGCATTCAAATGAGCCGGAGGTCAGAAATATATGTGATACAATACGCCTGGATCTGTTTTCACACTCAGTGTCAAAACCTTGAAGTGAGCTCCAACAGTCTCTGCTCACCTGCGTTCCTCAGGAATTGATGCTCATAGTCAGTGATAACCCTGGTGTTGGGGTCGTAGAAGCCGTCCCCACAGTCATAGCAGCCATCTGGGATGACACGCGGCGGGTCCAGGTCTGTCAGCTGAGACTCCCCTGCCAGGACAGATAGACAGAGAGTCAGTGACTGGTCAAGTCCTGAGACAAACAACAAAAAACAAGGTGACTGAATTTGACAAAACATACAGATTGTGGTAAAAACCATTGAGATAATATGTTCTATCCCATTGCTAAGGTTATTGAAACTGAATAGATTATTATCCTATTACTTTACGATTTAGTCTGCTTGTAAAAAGGTAGATTTTCATTAAAAAAGAAGAAGTTCATGTTTTACCTGCAGGTTTGAGTCCATTGCACCTCTCAGTGTAGAACTGTCTGTCATAACCATCACAGAAGTCCCAGTCCTTCTCCTGGTACTCAAGCCCATCAGAGAAGGTATACTTTCCCTGTGGAAGAAACACTGTAGTATCCTGCAACATAACTGTTGTTATTTAGTCATAACTTTGAAACTTGTATCTAATGGCAAATAAGGGATATTAGGGGGAAAAAAACAGACAAACTTTTCACCACTTCAATTCTGTTTGAATTGGGGAATTACATTTCACCACAACATAGGCCTAAGTATGTCAATATGGTTGAATAGTCTTTAATCGTGCATCCTTTGTTGAGAGATCTATGTTCCATATCCTGTGGAGTTTTTACCATGAAACAAAGAGAGGTCTGAGCTGGATGGGAGTGAGGTGTGTTTGGTCATGGGCTTGCTAAACCTAGATCATGTCTAATGGACCGCAGTAATCATGATAATAATCGAACTGGTTACTATTATGGCTGAGATACGCATGAATGAACGGTTGACCAAAAAGGAATGTTTTCCTGTGTGGAACATGCAGAGAGCACATGTTGGAGGAGAGGTATGGAAACGGAATAACTGCGACAATGAATGTGAATGATTGCTAAAGGGGACCAGATGTAATGGCCACTATAACCAATGCGAAACACACACACACACACACACACACACACACACACACACACACACACACACACACACACACACACACACACACACACACAGGCATGAAGGTGCACACACACACACACAATCACAGAAAGTATGCTCCACACCTGTTTGGATATCCCTTTCTCCCAAGTTCCTTCATATTTGCTTCCATTTGGAAAATAGAGAACACCTTTTCCATGGAACATGCCATCCTTCATATCCCCAACATATCTTGTCTCTGTGGGGAATTTATACTCTCCTTCTCCCTCCATCCTGAGGAACAGAACAAAGGACATAGCTAATTCACCAATGGTGAGATGATAAGAACATTGGACTTCAACTTGTGCCAGAACTGGTGCAAGCTAGCTAGCTACCCACTACTGCTAAAGTAAGCTAGCTAACGTTATGTCACATTACACTTTGACACATAGAAGTTTTGCAAACTGGCCTACGGCAATTTAAAAAAAATAATTTACCTGCCATTCTTGAAGGCTCCAGTGTAACTGCTCCCTGTGAACTCCATATTTGCTATGAAGTTACAATGAAACACAGAGGTTAGCTTAGCGACAGCTGTCTGGTTTCTGCAGCAAGCAGGTTGTGTGACAACGTCGCCATGGAAACGGGAAGCTTGTGCCGTGTCTCTTTTTTTCATATTTCACCGCATGAAGTGTATTATGATAAAATAAGTCTAACATGTTGTCTCTTGTCTTAGAAAATAATAAGTCTTGTAAACACAATACTTGAATCCAATGTTCCCTCTAAACTACCGGGGCCTGCGCAGCTCCCCATGGACTGCAGCGCAGAAGAAAAACCAGCACAGAGAAGCACGAGATTGAATTTTACTCAACTTTCTTGAGTTTTCCCCATTAGTTAACACAATCAAGTCAACGTTTCCCTTTAATGTGGGAATGGTGATCGAATCAACGCAATATTAGACACTTTCAACGCAACATACCCGAAAGAAAACGAACTATGCAAGACTTAGTATACTATGCAAGACTTAGTATGCAAAACTAACTATATGCAAATAGACCATTGCCATATATGGATTTGTGCCGTTCACTTGGAACTGGACTGTTTTACAGCATGAGTGTCAGGATTATAATGGCTTGTTTTGAAATCAAAGCAAGAGTTGCATGTAGCCAGGTGTGTATATTTGTTCATATTCTTTGCTAGTTAGTGAGTTATTAACCCAGTTAAAACTAATTTGTACTCAGCAATGTGGGAGTGATTGCTTCCTACAAGAGCACAAACCTTGTACATTTCTAGCCATATTTGAAAAGTGAGTCCATTAAGGAGGTTTTTTCTTTGTCTTAAAGGGGCAATGTTGTATTTTGAGAAAGGCTTGAATAAGCTAAGTAGCCAATAGGCAGAGGGTAGCATAATTTGTCTGGTTCTCTGTAATAATGGTATGGGAATAATAATGAATTTAATTTTGTAAAGTGATTTCTTGCGTCAAATAACACAACAACATTTTCAGTCACCTTGTCTGAAGGACAAGTGCATTAACAGGTTAATGTCAAGCCCTGCATGTTTTTTCAAAAGTCTCATGGAACGTAGGCCTACATTGAACACCACACATTGGCTGCTACCGTAGGCTGAATGATAGAACTGCTATTTTTATATTAAAATGCAATGTAAAGCATTTTCTCCATTGTTTTTTTATAGTAGGCCACTCTGGTAGGCCTACCTACATTATGATCAAATAGCCACAGTAGCCTAATTGGCCCCAGTTAAAACAATACATTAAAGTGGGTACAACCTCAGTGTTCACAGTAAATGTGCCGGAAGTTGCATAGAAATTTCACAAGGTTCAAGTTTGTGCTCAGCAGACCTGAAATGTGCTCAGTGCTTGAGACAATACAAATATTGGCGTACCACACGCCCACACAACGTAGGGAGCTCTAGGGGTCTGCCTCCCATCAAGTTGTTGTTGTAAATTAATCATTTTGAAAGTAACCCTTCCATGTCCTTCATAAAACTTTTAGAATTTCCACCTGTAGCAAGCCAAGTGTTTATGTTGTCCAATTGATATGGGTAGGTTAGGCCAGACCATATCATTTTTGGTTAGGGTTAGGCTAAAATGCTGTACTCCATCTAGCTTCAACTAAAAGCCATCAGTTCCCAGAAACCATCATTGTCACCACACCGGGCCTCCAGCCATACCAATTCAGGCTCGGGCCCTACCTTTTGGGGTGTGTCAACATTCTAACAGTCTAATAATAAATACATTTAATATATGCTATCTCAAAAAGTATTTGATTGTGTTTATGAAGGTCTTAACATTAATACGAAAGAAAATGTATTTCAAAGAACACAATAGGATTGTTTATATATAGTATATATACAGTGTACTATCTATAGTTATATACAGTATTTAGCTGGAATTTATACACTTTCAAATTATACTTACTTTGTTATTGAGTGGCTGACGCATTAAATCTGTTCGTTTTTTTTAGGTTGGGAGGGGCACGAACTCCGATCTTGCAGGGGGTCCACAGAAACTGCAGTACACCACTGAATACAAATTGCTCCTAGTGATCAGAAAGGATAAACGTTTTTCCACCATTCATTGTTCCCATAGGGGATTTTAGGAACTCTTAAAATAAGGGCTGTGTTTCGTGTAGGCTTACACTGGCATGACATTTCGATAACTGTGTAAATCTCTCAGACAAGGGGACTTTCATCAATATATTTGCCTGTATTTACCCCCCCCCCCCCCCCCCCACAAATTAAAACGCTAGTTAACTGCTAATGTGGCTATCATACACAACTACAAATGCCATGATGCTCTGGATGAGACTGCCGAATCGAGGCAAAGGTAAGAATCTCAGGATTAACTATCTAATGTTAACTAAATTTAGTAATTCATAAATTGGCTAAATTTACTTAAATTGACAATTCTGTGAACTGTCTTGGGCAAGTTTTAAATTGACACAATACCTGTTAGCAAATGAGTCAGCTAAAGATGAGGTGCAGGAGTTTGCAGTGATTTGTAGTCTTGCATGGTCTACTTTTATGCTAACTAGCATTTTCAAATCTGAGCATAAATAGAACAAAAACACTGCTCCAAAAAATAAAGGGAACACTAAAATAACACATCCTAGATCTGAATGAATGAAATATTCTTATTAAATACTTTTTTCTTCACATAGTTGAATATGCTGACAACAAAATCACACAAAAATTATCAATGGAAATCAAATTTATCAACTCATGGAGGTCTGGATTTGGAGTCACACTCGAAATTAAAGTGGAAAACCACACTACAGGCTGATCCAACTTTGATGTAATGTCCTTAAAACAAGTCAAAATGAGGCTCAGTAGTGTGTGTGGCACGTGCCTGTATGACCTCCCTACAACGCCTGGGCATATTCCTGATTAGGTGGCGGATGGTCTCCTGAGGGATCTCCTCCCAGACCTGGACTAACGCATCCGCCAACTCCTGGACAGTTTGTGGTGCAACGTGGCGTTGGTGGATGGAGCGAGACATAATGTCCCAGATGTGCTCAATTGGATTCAGGTCTGGGGAACGGGCGGGCCAGTCCATAGCATCAATGCCTTCCTCTTGCAGGAACTGCTGACACACTCCAGCCACATGAGGTCTAGCATTGTCTTGCATTAGGAGGAACCCAGGGCTAACCACACCAGCATATGGTCTCACAAGGGGTCTGAGGATCTCATCTCGGTACCTAATGGCAGTCAGGCTACCTCTGGCGAGCACATGGAGGGCTGTGCGGCCCCCCAAAGAAATGCCACCCCACACCATGACTGACCCACCGCCAAACCGGTCATGCTGGAGGATGTTGCAGGCAGCAGAACGTTCTCCACGGCGTCTCCAGACTGTCACGTCTGTCACATGTGCTCAGTGTGAACCTGCTTTCATCTGTGAAGAGCACAGGGCGTCAGTGGCGAATTTGCCAATCTTGGTGTTCTCTGGCAAATGCCAAACGTCCTGCACGATGTTGGGCTGTAAGCACAACCCCCACCTGTGGACGTCGGGCCCTCATACCACCCTCATGTAGTCTGTTTCTGACCGTTTGAGCAGACACATGCACATTTGTGGCCTGCTGGAGGTCATTTTGCAGGGCTCTGGCTCCTGCTCCTCCTTGCACAAAGGCGGAGGTAAAGGTCCTGCTGCTGGGTTGTTACCCTCCTACGGCCTCCTCCACATCTCCTGATGTACTGGCCTGTCTCCTGGTAGCGCCTCCATGCTCTGGACACTACGCTGACAGACACAGCAAACCTTCTTGCCACATCTCGCATTGATGTGCCATCCTGGATGAGCTGCACTACCTGAGCCACTTGTGTGGGTTGTAGACTCCGTCTCATGCTACCACTAGAGTGAAAGCACCGCCAGCATTCAAAAGTGACCAAAACATCAGCCAGGAAGCATAGGAACTGAGAAGTGGTCTGTGGTCCCCACCTGCAGAACCACTCCTTTATTGGGGGTGTCTTGCTAAATGCCTATAATTTCCACCTGTTATCTATTCCATTTGCACAACAGCATGTGACATTTATTGTCAATCAGTGTTGCTTCCTAAGTGGACAGTTTGATTTCACAGAAGTGTGATTGACTTGGAGTTACATTGTGTTGTTTAAGTGTTCCCTTTATTTTTTTGAGCAGTGTATATTGATAAAAATCACCATGTCATAGAGATTTACATGGTTATCAAAACATCACGCCAGGGTAAACTTACACAAAACACAGCCCTTATTTTAAGTGTTTCTAAAATCCCTAATGGGAAAAATGAATGGTGAAAAAACGATTGGAACCGTTAGGTTTTATGCCCATAAAACCTAGCGGTTTCAATCGTTTTTTCACCATTCATTTTTTTGTTATGGGTATTATGACACGTACACTGTGGGGCTCTATATGGCAGCTGGTAGCTTGAAAGCCTCTCATTAGCCAACACACAGCATCAGAAAAGCAGGGTTTATATAAACTCAGCAAAAAATGGAACATATGGAACATTTCTGGGATCTTTTATTTCAGCTCATAAAACATGTGACATGGAATACTTTACATGTTGCATTTATATTTTTGTTCAGTGTGTGTGTGTATATATATATGATTTTATTTTTATTTTTTATGTTTCACAGATTTCTGGAATTTATACAATTGTAGAAGCTAAAAAAATTAAAAAATCCCACAGCATTTGCATTTATGAATATACAATTTGGCCAAGAGAATAAATTACATTTTATTTTTATGGAATTACTGCGTTCATGTTAGCGCCAGCCTGGGCTGGGTTGCATTGCCTGCTGGGTAGGCTCCCTGTACAATGTTACTAACAGCTAAAAACTATCTTCCTTTAAGTCGAAACGGTCTGCTAGTTTTGAATTAAACTGCCTTTGTCATCAACATGCTAGGCTAGCTAATGCAGCCCATTGGATTCAATGAAAATGCGATATATAGCGTTGGGGAGTAGCTGCCGGAAGTGTTGTGGGAGCCAATAGGCTGCTTTAGCATTCGCTAGCATAGCATGCTGATGAAAAATGCAGTTTAATTCAAAACTAGCAGCATATCAATCTTCTCGATTTCGTTGCTTGTTGTAAATGAGAACTTGTTCTCAACTAGCTAAGCTAGTTGAGAACAAGTTCTCATTTGGTTAAATAAAGGTGAAATTAAAAATAAATAAATAATGGAATAATTAGGAGTACAGAAAAACCTTCCATCCCTGAATTGAGGTATGTTATCAAGCCATATCCATTGTCCGTCATCACAGTGAAAACATATTGGCATAGGACCGTTTCAATTTGAAGGAAAACTAAACTTCAAGTTGAGTTTTGGCTAACGAGCAGCCAGATAAGCTTGGATCCATTGGTCCCAAGTGGCTCTCTCTAAAATGGTCATGTAGTCAAATCCCTGGTAGGCACGCAAGGACCTCACCCCGCCAGCTTCAATAAGCAGCGGAATCCCCAGATAAAACAGGTTAGGCTAAACCGTGTTTCGGTTGTCCCTTTCTGTTGTGTACGGAGACAAAGCACCATCCTACCCAGTGCCCTGCATTATTCCCGTCCAGAGCGTTTCTGACCTCACCATTACCAGTCCGGGCCCGAATCAAGTCTATGGCATTCTGCCATGGGAAATCCTGATATTCCCTCATGGCCCTATTGAGAGAAGTAATCACTGTCAGCATCCTAAACTCTGTTTGATCAAACATAATCC
Source organism: Oncorhynchus mykiss (assembly GCF_057628025.1). Classification (NCBI taxonomy): domain Eukaryota; kingdom Metazoa; phylum Chordata; class Actinopteri; order Salmoniformes; family Salmonidae; genus Oncorhynchus; species Oncorhynchus mykiss. Next base: position 14,181,578 of record NC_143033.1, on the reverse strand, counting down.
TCAGCTTGATTGAGACTTCAATTGAGCACATCAACCACCCGAGCCACTGCCTGTTCACATCGCTACCATCCAGAAGGCAAAGGTCAGTACAGATGCATCAAAGTTGGGACCGAAAGACTGAAAAATGCCATCAGACTGCCAAACAGCAATCACACACTCAGCGTGGCTGCAGCCTACATTGAGACCCAATCACTGGCTACTTTAATAAATGGATCACTAGTCACTTTATGCCACTCTAAGTAATGTCACTTTAATAATGTTTACATATCTTACATTACTCATATCACATGTATATACCATCTACTGCACCTTGCCTTTGTCGCTCGGCCATCGCTCATCCATATACTTACATGTACATATTCTCATTCACCCCTTTAGATTTGTGTTTATTAGGTAGTTGTTGGAGAATTGTTAGATTACTTGTTAGATATTACTGCACTGTCGGAACTAGAAGCACAAGCATTTCGCTACACTCATTAACATCTGCTAACCATGTGTATGTGACAAATTAAACGTGATTTGACTTGACACAGTGGCACCTAAATAGTACAGTTGGTGGAAATCCTGCCAGTCTGTTGGCTTGTCCAAACTCGTGCCAGGGAGTACCACTCCTTGAGCACATTGTCTCTGGTAAAGTCTATCTCCTCGCTTGCTTGATGCAGGGTCCTCCTGTCCTGAGTTAATTATGCAGGAGTGATAGATCCTCCAGACGTCAGGATTGTGATAGCCAACACCATCAGATTGAGGACACGTCACTGAAATGCGTTTCAAAGCTGTGGACATGCGCAATGCACTCACTGACCTTCCTTGTGCGGCCTCGTCCAGTAGCTAGACGAGGACCTTGAGTGTGTATGACATTGTTCTTTCATTTTGATTAATCTGACAGAAACCGGACCATGCCGGGTTCGGTGGAGGTTCCCACTTTTAATGACTTGAATGTTGAGGAGGTAAGAACGAGGCGTAACGTTGAGAAACAATCTGGTTAGCAATGCTAGCAAAGTTAGCTAAATCAGCAATCCAACTGGAGCTAGCATAGCAGGCTGTTGTTAGCTAGCAAGCTTGTTAAATACTAGCTTTCATTTTCTAGGTGTCGTGTTGATTGCAAAGTATTGAATCGATTGTGATACCGTCAGCTAATGTTACTTGCTGTGATCTGGAAGTGAAAGATTAATGGTAGCAAACGTTAGGTACTATAATTTAGCTAGCGTTTAATTTATGTACAGCAGTCCCTGTTTGGGACAGCTACAGCTGTTACTATAAAAACATGTTGTGATACCGTACAATGCAAGATAACTAGCAAGCTTGCTAACTCTATTATCATGGAAGTGATTTTATGCGTTCTGGCTAGCTAGCTACTTGGTTTAATTTAATTCCCCTCCCTCAAGTTGTCTCACATCAAAATGTATTTTTGGCTAGCTGTCAATCGGTTATGATATTTAGCCTGTCCTTGAGTGCATTTACAGGGCAACTTCAGTTGGCCTACACCAAGAATACAGTTGATGTTTGGGGCGCATCTAAAGACATCGATATAATGTCGTGATTTGTATTCTGAGCAATACATTTTGAACGGAATAAAATGAGACCTGTAAGAAATAGGAGCTCGTGCCCCTCTGATTGCCATGATCAAAAACACTAGTACGCCAGATTTATGCTCTCAAAAAGTAATGTTTTTTTTCAAAAGATGGCATATCTGACAATGTTCACCTTTGGCTTTTGTCATTATATTCGGCAGTTTAGGGTTTGAAATTGAAGTAAGCTATACACTTGTCTATGTACAGTATGTGTGTCCGTGTTGAGTAGAGTCTCATTCTGCCCTCGCCCCTGTGTAGATCAGTGTGTCATCTGCGGTGCTGAAGGGAGCTGCCCACCACTATGGCTCACAGTGTGACAAGGCCAACAAGGAGTTCATGCTCTGTCGCTGGGAGGAGAAGGACCCTAGGAAGTGTCTGAACGAAGGGAAGAAAGTCAACGAGTGTGCACTTAACTTCTTCAGGTAGGTAATCATAGTGTTGACTGATTATTAAACACCCACATGAAAAATGTTGGTCTGTTTCACATGAGCCACTTTAATGCTGTTTTAGCATGATTAAGGACCAGTAATAGTTGTGATGACATGATATAAGATCTTAAGCCTGCATGTGTTTTTACAACAGAAATTGAAAAGATGTGAACCCTTGCCAGGACTCTGCTGTATGTTTACTGTATGAAACGGCTGATCCACATCCAGCAGCTTTTGCTGAACTTCGCTGTCTGCCGTTTTAGATTCATGGTTCTGTCAACAGTTTTCAGCCGAATAAAGCCTCAACCTGGGTGTTTTCATATGGCCATTACAACAGGGTGAATACATTTCAACTTAAAGCATACAGTTTCCATTTCACTTCTGTTCTGCAACTGACCAATAAGAGTCAAGAGAGTGGTAGGCTAACTATATGCTATCTGTCAGTCAGACATGGGATATACAGGTAACTGACAAAATAAAGGAAACCCCAACCTAGTATCTTAACATGGCGTTGGGCCACAACGAGCCAGAACAGCTTTGATGGAACTCTTGGAGGGATGCGAGGGATTCTTGCACAAGAAATTCCATAATTTGGTGTTTCATTGATGGTGGTGGAAAACGTTCTCATGCACCGCTTCTGAATCTTCCATAAGTATTCAATTGGGTTGATATCTGGTGACTGAGATGGCCACGGCTTATGGTTTTCATGGGTTGTCTCACTGTGGGGGTTGACTGGCGGCTTTGTTTACAGAAGGCCGCTGTGCACTAATAACACCTATTAATGCCGGACACACAGGCACATACCTCTGCCGTGACTGGTATCTGTCTGTGAATTGGGCTGGGTTTGACATGCAGGCTTGCTCTGTGTATGGTCCACAAATAAAACCCCACTTCCAAAGCAGGAACACATAAACAGTTCTGCTCCCAGATGTAAACAGGCTGAGTGGTAAAAGATGGCATTATTGTAATGGTACAAGGTTTTGTCAAACTTGTAATTACAACTGGTTGTTTATTCTTTTGGAGGTCCTACACCTACCTTGAAGTGGTACCTTGCCCACATTTAAAAAGGTCAATTGACATAGGGCTAGCTAGATAGTTAAAACAAGTTTTATCCAGGATCATAATAGTATGTAGTATGTACTCAAGTGCTAATTTGAGCATAAGAAAGCCAACTCTTGTCCAGCATGTAGGGAAAGTGATACATTTAGAACTCACTTCAGTTGCCTGTGTGAGATGGGGGACATTTGTCAACAGCCTATGCTCCTTAAAAGAACCGAGGGCTTAAATAAGTAAATAGATGCCTGGGGAAGGGATTCTGTCTGAATTGTCACCTGAGTGGCGCAGCGGTCTAAGACACAGCGTCTCAGTGCTAGAGGTGTCACTACAGACTCTGGTTCGATTCCAGGCTCTATCAACCGGCTGTGATTGGGAGTCCCATAGGGCTATTTACACTTATAACCCTAACCCTTTATAATATAAAAATACATCAGGAATCACCCTAGGAGGATCACCCTAACAAGCATTAGCTTGTTAACATTTTAGTGAAGAGTACACTACAGGGTCAGAGTAATATGGTGATTTCTCTGTAGGGACAATCAAGTTTCATTGAGAACCTTTGAGGCCAGTTCCAATACTCATTAGACAGTTTCTTTGTCAGACTGTGTGTGGATATCAACAGCCTTCTCTCTATACGACTCTGAGGCTTCGTCCCAAATGGCACTCCAGGGATCTGGTCAAAAGTAGTGCCAAGTAGGCGAGGGTTTGGCCGGGGTAGGCGAGGGTTTGGCCGGGGTAGGCGAGGGTTTGGCCGGGGTAGGCAGTCATCGTAAAATAAGAATTTGTTCTTAGTTAAATTAAACAACAACAACAGTGTGCTAATCAGATGTTTCCTTAATGTTTCCTCCAGGCAGATAAAGGGGAGCTGTGCTGAGTCCTTCACAGAGTACTGGACCTGCCTGGACTACTCCAACCTGGCAGAGCTGCGTCAGTGCCGCCAACAGCAGCAGGCCTTTGACAGTTGTGTGCAGGACAAGCTGGGCTGGGAGAGACCCAACCTGGGAGAACTGTCCAAGGTGAGGCCCTTTAAACTATTACCAGAAGGAGAAGTTGGCTCATTTAGTAGACGCAGAGTGACTTAACAGTAGTTAAGTGGTGGTCCTGACCTGGGTGATGTGCAGTGGGATGAAGGGGTTCGAGAGGTGATTCAATTAAAAGATCACGTTTGGGAACAACAAAAGAATGATTGAACATTCTCTATGTATTGGACCTTCATTTTGACCAACTCCTGTTATTATGGATGTTTAAAACCCTCTCCCATTCTCTTACCTATACTACCAGCGGGTTGGTACTCTCCATTTGTCTCTGTCCTCCATCAGCGGTACAACTGCTAGGTAAACCGTACTCCCTCACATTTGAAAACAGCTCTAAGCCTGTTGACACAGATCTTCATTGAACCAATATGCTTTCTCTTTTACCAGCAAAACATTCACTTGTGTTCTTAGTACAGGCCTACAAACCAGTCTGCCTGCTCCCCGTCTCCTCTCCTCTTTGCGGTGGATTTATTTAACGTTTCGGGCTCCTGTGTTTCTCTTCAGGTGACAAAGGTGGACACCTCTCGCCCCCTTCCTGAGAATGCTTACCACTCGAGACCCCGGCCAGAGCCCAACCCTGTGATCGAGGGCCAGCTGCAGCCAGCCAAGCACGGCAGCAGACTCTTCTTTTGGAGCTGGTAAAGGGTAATCTTCCCAGCCTCCGCACCAATCCTCACCTTAACCATTAGTGAGGGTGGGGGGGGGGGTAAAACTAGGGGCAACTTCACCCTACACCGGAAGGCAGTCCTCCAGAGCCTATCCCATCATGCCTGCTGTCTTGTCCAGTACAGCCACCATCATCAGACCTGGTTGGACAGGAAGGGACGTCTGCGTGCACCAGCCATCGTCACATCTCCTCCTATGTTGTAAAAATGATCATGAATGAACAAAAACTACTTGTGTTTATTGTTGTGAAATAAATACTTAAATGTTGAAGTTGTTTTAGAAATCTCCTGTCTGGTAGTTAGAATGTTACACGTCGGTTTTAAAGGGAATGTTCAGCTGAAATGTCTTGTATTTTTGCGTTTGGTTCAAAAGACTCAAGGAAATGTATTTTCTACAAACTGTAGGAGATCATTGATTTAAGTTATGATGTTGCAGACAAGAACAGTGTTTGTCTCACCCCCTTTGAAATCCTGCAGTGTAGTCATCATCAACTGTATTGTTGAGTTCAGGGTCAGTACCCATGAGCACCGTCCAGTTTCCTCCTGTTCTCCCTGCTCACTTCCTCCCTGAGACCCGGAGGATGGTCCTGGGAAGACAGACGGGGTCAGTTCAAAGACAGTCTGCTTCCCAAATTGCACCCTATTTCTTATATAGTGCACTACTTTTGACCAGATCCCTGGAGTGCCATTTGGGACGAAGCCTCAGAGTCGTATAGAGAGAAGGCTGTTGATATCCGCACACTGTCTGACAAAGAAACGGTCTAATGAGTATTGGAACTGGCCTCAAAGGTTCTCAATGAAACTTGATTGTCTCTACAGAGAAATCACCATATTACTCTGACCCTGTAGTGTACTCTTCACTAAAATGTTAACAAGCATAAGGCCTTTGTTTGTTTAGTGACTCCTGATGTATTTTTATATTATAAAGGGTTAGGGTTATAAAGGTGTAAATATGTAAATCTAAAACAAATCAAATTGTATTTGTCACATGAGCCAAATACAACAGGTGTAGGTAGACCTTACAGTGAAATGCTTACTTACAAGCCCTTAACCAACGATGCAGTTTTAAGAAAAAGCGTTGAAGTAAAAAATAAAAAACAATTCCAAACAGGAATGGAGTCTGAGGTCTGTCAGTGCAGTGTATAGTCTGAGGTCTGTCAGTGCAGTGTATAGTCTGAGGTCTGTCAGTGCAGTGTATAATCTGAGGTCTGTCAGTGCAGTGTATAGTCTGAGGTCTGTCAGTGCAGTGTATAATCTGAGGTCTGTCAGTGCAGTGTATAGTCTGAGGTCTGTCAGTGCAGTGTATAGTCTGAGGTCTGTCAGTGCAGTGTATAGTCTGAGGTCTGTCAGTGCAGTGTATAGTCTGAGGTCTGTCAGTGCAGTGTATAATCTGAGGTCTGTCAGTGCAGTGTATAATCTGAGGTCTGTCAGTGCAGTGTATAATCTGAGGTCTGTCAGTGCAGTGTATAGTCTGAGGTCTGTCAGTGCAGTGTATAATCTGAGGTCTGTCAGTGCAGTGTATAGTCTGAGGTCTGTCAGTGCAGTGTATAGTCTGAGGTCTGTCAGTGCAGTGTATAGTCTGAGGTCTGTCAGTGCAGTGTATAATCTGAGGTCTGTCAGTGCAGTGTATAATCTGAGGTCTGTCAGTGCAGTGTATAATCTGAGGTCTGTCAGTGCAGTGTATAGTCTGAGGTCTGTCAGTGCAGTGTATAATCTGAGGTCTGTCAGTGCAGTGTATAGTCTGAGGTCTGTCAGTGCAGTGTATAGTCTGAGGTCTGTCAGTGCAGTGTATAATCTGAGGTCTGTCAGTGCAGTGTATAATCTGAGGTCTGTCAGTGCAGTGTATAATCTGAGGTCTGTCAGTGCAGTGTATAATCTGAGGTCTGTCAGTGCAGTGTATAGTCTGAGGTCTGTCAGTGCAGTGTATAATCTGAGGTCTGTCAGTGCAGTGTATAATCTGAGGTCTGTCAGTGCAGTGTATAGTCTGAGGTCTGTCAGTGCAGTGTATAATCTGAGGTCTGTCAGTGCAGTGTATAATCTGAGGTCTGTCAGTGCAGTCTATAGTCTGATGTCAGTGCAGTGTATAGTCTGAGGTCTGTCAGTGCAGTGTATAATCTGAGGTCTGTCAGTGCAGTGTATAGTCTGAGGTCTGTCAGTGCAGTGTATAATCTGAGGTCTGTCAGTGCAGTGTATAATCTGAGGTCTGATGTCAGTGCAGTGTATAATCTGAGGTCTGATGTCAGTGCAGTGTATAGTCTGATGTCTGTCAGTGCAGTGTATAGTCTGAGGTCTGATGTCAGTGCAGTGTATAATCTGAGGTCTGTCAGTGCAGTGTATAGTCTGAGGTCTGTCAGTGCAGTGTATAATCTGAGGTCTGTCAGTGCAGTGTATAATCTGAGGTCTGATGTCAGTGCAGTGTATAATCTGAGGTCTGATGTCAGTGCAGTGTATAATCTGAGGTCTGATGTCAGTGCAGTGTATAGTCTGATGTCTGATGTCAGTGCAGTGTATAATCTGATGTCAGTGCAGTGTATAATCTGATGTCAGTGCAGTGTATAGTCTGAGGTCTGATGTCAGTGCAGTGTATAATCTGAGGTCTGATGTCAGTGCAGTGTATAATCTGAGGTCTGTCAGTGCAGTGTATAATCTGAGGTCTGTCAGTGCAGTGTATAGTCTGATGTCTGATGTCAGTGCAGTGTATAATCTGATGTCAGTGCAGTGTATAGTCTGAGGTCTGATGTCAGTGCAGTGTATAATCTGAGGTCTGTCAGTGCAGTGTATAATCTGAGGTCTGTCAGTGCAGTGTATAGTCTGAGGTCTGTCAGTGCAGTGTATAATCTGAGGTCTGTCAGTGCAGTGTATAATCTGATGTCTGTCAGTGCAGTGTATAGTCTGAGGTCTGATGTCAGTGCAGTGTATAATCTGAGGTCTGTCAGTGCAGTGTATAGTCTGAGGTCTGATGTCAGTGCAGTGTATAGTCTGAGGTCTGATGTCAGTGCAGTGTATAGTCTGAGGTCTGATGTCAGTGCAGTGTATAATCTGATGTCAGTGCAGTGTATAATCTGAGGTCTGTCAGTGCAGTGTATAGTCTGAGGTCTGATGTCAGTGCAGTGTATAGTCTGAGGTCTGATGTCAGTGCAGTGTATAGTCTGAGGTCTGATGTCAGTGCAGTGTATAATCTGATGTCAGTGCAGTGTATAGTCTGAGGTCTGATGTCAGTGCAGTGTATAGTCTGAGGTCTGATGTCAGTGCAGTGTATAATCTGAGGTCTGTCAGTGCAGTGTATAATCTGAGGTCAGTGCAGTGCAGTGTATAGTCTGAGGTCTGATGTCAGTGCAGTGTATAGTCTGAGGTCTGATGTCAGTGCAGTGTATAATCTGAGGTCTGATGTCAGTGCAGTGTATAATCTGATGTCAGTGCAGTGTATAGTCTGAGGTCTGATGTCAGTGCAGTGTATAGTCTGAGGTCTGATGTCAGTGCAGTGTATAATCTGATGTCAGTGCAGTGTATAGTCTGAGGTCTGATGTCAGTGCAGTGTATAGTCTGAGGTCCTTGGCAGGGGGAGAAGCAGGGCTGCCTGTTGCTGCCAGGAATACAGAAGCTGCATCCCAAATAGCAACCTATTTCCTCGGTAGTGCACTACTGTTTCTTTTGTATTTGATCATAAGTCTTTAAGTAGTGAGGACATCCAGTCACTGGACATTCTGGATATTTTTCTCACAGCCTCTTTGTCCTCTAGAAAACAGCCTCTTCATCCTCTAGAGACAGCCTCTCCATCCTCTATAAAACAGCCTATTTGTCCTCTAGAAAACAGCCTCTTCATCCTCTAGAAAACAGCCTCTTCATCCTCTAGAAAACAGCCTATTCTTCCTCTATAAAACAGCCTCTTCATCCTCTATAAAACAGCCTCTTCATCCTCTATAAAACAGCCTCTTCATCCTCTAGAAAACAGCCTCTTCATCCTCTAGAAAACAGCCTCTTCATCCTCTAGAAAACAGCCTCTTCATCCTCTAGAAAACAGCCTCTTCATCCTCTAGAAAACAGACTCTCTGTCCTCTAGAAAACAGCCTCCCTGTCCTCTATAAAACAGCCTCTCTGTTCTCTATAAAACAGCCTCCCCGTCCTCTATAAAACAGCCTCTTTGTCCTCTACAAAACAGCCTCTCTGTCCTCTATAAAACAGCCTCTTTGTCCTCTATAAAACAGCCTCTCTGTCCTCTATAAAACAGCCTCTCTGTCCTCTACAAAACAGACTCTCTGTCCTCTACAAAACAGCCTCTCTGTCCTCTACAAAACAGCCTCTCTGTCCTCTATAAAACAGCCTCTGTCCTCTAAAACCAAATCACAGATGAGATTGATCTCATTGAATTTAGAAGACTTCAACATAGGAGACATTACTGTGATAGCTACATTCCTATCCTCTCCTAATAAGAGAAACTCAATTGTCAGAGGGCTGATTGTCTTCTGTAGAAATCCCCTGAAGATCCCCTGAGATGTGGTCTCTGGTCTGTACCGGTGGCTCGTGCAGGAAGCGTCTGACACCGGTGGTCCTGACCTGGGTGATGTGCAGTGGGATGGAGGGGGTGAAAGGGGAGGGGTTCGAGAGGTGATGGAGTGGCACAAGGCAGGGCCTGCCTGCGTGTGGTGGGCAGAGGAGTTGAGGGTGGAGTCCAGTGTCTCTAGTAGAGGGGGGTGGGTCTAGTGGCTCGTGGCAGGCCCAGCTCAGAGCCCCTCAGGAAAGGGGGAGGCCACCAACAGTTGAATTTGACCTGCTGCAGGAAGCCTACTCTGGCAGAGGAAAGAAATTCAACACAGGATTTTCTCGAAGCAACAGCCCGCTCGGGACAGTAAACCACAGTGCTAAAACACAAACTAATTAACCTTCCCCAACTGTCAATATTCCCACTGTTCAGCCCACCACTTTGACAGAATCAAATTAAATATTTGAAGTGGCGGTGGCTCGTGGGTACAAACAGTCAGTTGCTGCCCAAATGTTTTAATCTCACAGTCATCAGGTCCTCTTGTGTTGGAGAATAGGGATGGAATTCTATGAGATGTCAAAGGAGGTATTTCCATAAGCACTGTGTCTTTCCCTATTTAGTGTTTGGTATAGCTGAATGTCCTTCATTGTTAGTTGTAGTAATGCTCCCTCAAAATCCTTCTTTAGTCAAGGCAATCACCTAGATTTTTTGGCAGTTCTTGATTGCTTTTGCTATGAGGGTGTTGAATCAATCAAAATGCAAATGAGTTTGTCTTAGAAATGTGTCTTGTCTCGCAAATATGCCAAAAAAGTATCAATGCCATTATGAACCTCGTCAAGCAGACCTATTTGATTTGTTTATCCTCTAGTCCTCTGTTGAGCTCTCTGTTCCGTACATGGGTTGACTTCTGCTTTAATGTTTCTTCTCAACATGTACTTGCCTGCTTTGAACTCCCATGCAGGTTGTACTTAATAGCCAGTCTGACTCTGCCACTCATGGGAATTGTCATTTTGTAGAGTACAAAGAGATCTGGGACTGGAAGTCACTCCCCAGATCCCCACCCAGTCTAGTCTAAATAATCCCTGGACTAGTCTTCTCTCTCTCGCTTGTTAAACCCAGAGCTGGCCTCAAATAATATTTGAAATAATTTCATATACCTACACTGTGCTTGATTAAGCTTGTCTGTTGTAATGAAGCCAATAGAAAAGTTCCAAAAGGGCAAATCCTGCCAATCAGGTACTCCAGTGAGGCTAAAGCCAAACTCTCCGTATTTTAAATAGTATTTGAACCCAGGTCTAGTTTAGCCAACAGAGAGAGAGTTGCAATTGCTCCCCGAATGTCTTTCGACTGAAGTTGGAAAAATCCTGGCACATTTCTGGAGTAACGCAAAACATGTTCCATAACATGAACATGATTAGTAGAGGAAGAATTATTGCATTTTAATGGGATTACTGTCATGTGTTTGACATGAGGGACCTACTCTACAAACCCCACACAACCACCACAACCTCTGGTGTCCTGCCTGAGCAATTACAGAAATCAGGGCACCAAGGAACAGTTTAGGCCAACATAGAAAGCTGTTTCTTTCCCTAGTTTCCCTCCCACCTTCTCTAATGTCTACCCAGAGGCCTCTTGGAATGAATTCATTTGGCAAGTTAATGCTTTTCAGCCAGATATCAACATTTCAAAGTATTGTCATTTCAGGGTCCTTTTAAAGGTGTCTGAATATGCAGATTCATATTGTGTGTCTAAATGCTGCATAAATTAAATAATTACTCAGAAAATTAATATTCCAATCTTATCACAAAGGGGGATACCTAGTCAGTCACACAACTGAATGCCTTCAACTGAAATGTGTTTTCCACATTTAACCCTCTGAATCAGAGAGGTGAGGGGGGCTGCCTTAATCCACATCCATGGCGCCCAGACAGCAGTTGTTTTTGGGGGTTAACTGCCTTGGTCAAGGGCAGAACAGCTGATTTTTCCACCTTGATGGCTCAGGGTTCAAACCAGCAACCTTTTGGTTACTGGCCAACTGCTCTTAATCACTAGGCTACCTGCCCCCTTTTAAAGAGGGAATCATAGAGGATGACAGAGCCTTTTTAAAGTGACAGATTCATTGTTTTACGTTCCAGTGGCTTTACACTTGAAATACGCCTTTTCAAATACCTATGAATGGTTTGGTTAAGCTAACATTTAATAACGGTGTGTGTGTGTTTCAGTGAGCGAGGTGTTAGCAGGGCAAAGACAAGACAGCGCATATGAGCTCTCTCTCACCCCACAGCTCTCTGATGACACAGCCAGGTGACTCTCTGATGACGCAGCCAGGTGACTCTCTGATGACACAGCCAGGTGACTCTCTGATGACGCAGCCAGGTGACCCTCTGATGACGCAGCCAGGTGACCCTCTGATGACGCAGCCAGGTGACCCTCTGATGATGCAGCCAGGTGACCCTCTGATGACGCAGCCAGGTGACCCTCTGATGATGCAGCCAGGTGACTCTGATGATGCAGCCAGGTGACTCTCTGATGACGCAGCCAGGTGACTCTCTGATGACGCAGCCAGGTGACTCTCTGATGACGCAGCCAGGTGACTCTCTGATGACGCAGCCAGGAGACTCTCTGATGACGCAGCCAGGAGACTCTCTGATGACGCAGCCAGGTGACTGTGATGACGCAGCCAGGTGACTCTCTGATGATGCAGCCAGGTGACTCTGATGACGCAGCCAGGTGACTCTCTGATGACGCAGCCAGGTGACTCTCTGATGACGCAGCCAGGAGACTCTCTGATGACGCAGCCAGGAGACTCTCTGATGACGCAGCCAGGTGACTCTCGATAGATCTACTGTATGTGCAAATGGGAATCCCCAAAAATGATCACTTTCAACTTGTTCAGTTTCTATATGTGTTACCTGGTCTGATATCTGTCCAGGAACATTTGTTCATTTTTATTTAAAAAATACATTGTTTATATTATTTCAATTTGTCACCTTGAATAGTGCTGTGCTAGTGAGGTAAATATATCTGTAAAGAGTTTACACCTGTCTTCTTCGGGAACAATATAATGTGCTTTTTAATCAGTGTTAACAGCCTCTAATGTGAAGACTGTGTGTTGACATGATATGTTTAAAGGACTCCTATTTCTCCCCAGAATGTTGTCTCTGCTTAACACTCCATGAGTTGTGGGCTGTGTCCTAAATGACACCCTATTCCCTATGTAGTGCACTATATATAGGGAATATGGTGCCATTTAGGACTCAGAGTGGTCTTGTTAAACTCTTTTTTATCCCCTGGGTATTGTTATACACTGGCAGGAGGATTTGTATTTTTTTTGTCCAATATTAGGTCTAGAATTACAGTACTCACAGATGAGTACTTGGGGGTTAGGTTCAAAACACAGGATACAAAATGGTTGTGTCTGTTGTTTGACTACTATTTGAGTCAGTGAGGGGAAGAACCATCTGTTGAATGATGGATGGATGCGTGTGTGTGTTATGCAGATGAGCACATGCATGTATGTCTGTGTATGCCTGCCCACACATGACTGTGTGTGTGTGGGCACAGTGTGGTGGTGCTGCGGATCCTTCTGGGCTGGCTCTGGCCTGTGTTTGTGTTGGCTCCATCCCAGGCCTTCATTACTTCTCCTGAGATACAGCCCTGGGTTCACTCCCAAAAGGCACCCTTTTCCCTATAGGGCCCTGGTCAAAAGTAGTGCACTATGTAGGGAATAAGGTTCCATTTGGAACGTAACCCTGGCCTCAGGACTATTTACAGCTTCTCCGTTCCACCGTGGCATGCAAGATAAAAATCCTCTCCTCTCCTCTCCTCTACGCGCAGAAGAGCTGGAAAGATGGAGACAGCCCCCCTGTCATGTACGTCGATGTTTGTTGAAACTCCTGCCGATTCATCGTTTTCTCCCAGTGGGGAGAGTTAGAATTCTAAAAAGTTATTTCTCTCCCCGGTCTTCTCAGCCAAGCCGAGGGTCAAGAGAGAGTGCATCTACATGTCCATCTTCCACTTACTCTCTCTCTCATCCACTCCTCTCCCTCATCCACTCTTCTCCCTCATCCACTCCTCTCCCTCATCCACTCTTCTCCCTCATCCACTCCTCTCCCTCATCCACTCCTCTCCCTCATCCACTCTTCTCTCTCATCCACTCCTCTCCCTCATCCACTCCTCTCCCTCATCCACTCTTCTCCCTCATCCACTCCTCCCCCTCTTCTCTCCTCCCTTTCTCGCCACGGCTTCTCTCTATTCTCTTACCTCCTCCAATCTTAGGATGGCCTTTCTTCATATTCATCTCTACTAGTCAATGCCAACCTTCCTAAGTAGTTGTTCAAGCCACTTTGCTGTTGTCTATCCTTATTAACTAGTTCCCACACACATATAGAATCAAAGCTCAGTGAGAGAACTTTAGTTGGCAGCGCTACATGTTTGCTATATGTTTGCGCAGTTGCCCAATACCCAATACCCATTTATTTTGGCCAATGTCATTTTACTGCAGTTGTGTGTGGTTTCCAGGAGGTATATGGAGGCATTCCTTTTTACTGCTCTCATCTAAACAGATTTAGTTGAAAGGGACGCGTTACGACGCAGCGCAGCTCAGCTCCTCCGGTGGTTCCTATCTGACTGCTAGCTCAGCCTGCTAGGGTTTCCTACACATGTCAAGGTGGGTTAGTCTTTCCCCCCGTCTCCGCTTGCTGAGGCCTTGGTGGGCTATCAGTCACACCGCCGGCCGTGCCTAGGTCACCTCCCTCCTCTAACCCTGACTCCCCTAACCCTGGCTCCTCTAACCCTCCCTCCCCTAACCCTGGCTCCCCTAACCCTCCCTCCCTCCTCTAACCCTCCCTCCCCTAACCCTGGCTCCTCTAACCCTCCCTCCCCTAACCCTGGCTCCCCTAACCCTCCCTCCCCTAATCCTGGCTCCTCTAACCCTCCTTTCCCTAACCCTGGCTCCTCTAACCCTCCCTCCTCTAACCCTCCCTCCCCTAACCTTCCCTCCTCTAACCCTGGCTCCCCTAACTCTCCCTCCCCTAACCCTCCTTCAACTAACCCTCCCTCCTCTAACCCTGGCTCCCCTAACCCTCCCTCCCCTAACCCTGGCTCCCCTAACCCTCCCTCCCCTAACTCTCCCTCCCCTAACCCTAACTCCCCTAACCCTCCCTCCTCTAACCGTGGCTCCCCTAATCCTCCCTCCCCTAACCCTGGCTCCCCTAACCCTTTCTCTCAACTGTCACCTTTCATCCTCTTCCCTATGACCTATGACCTGTGTCTAAACACAAGGCAATGGACTTCCTCCTAATACTGGTCAGCCCCCCCCCCCCCCCCCCCCCACGCCAGGGCACACCTAACGTGTTCCGGATACAAGATTGTGTCCAGAATCTGTCTCTTTTAGGATTCCTTTCCCTCAGCTCCCCCTTAACTATCAAGCCACAAGTTCAACAAGTTGAGATGGAGATATTTATTCAGGTAACCACAGCAGGATAGTGTGGGACGTTAGAAATCCTGTTTACTGAATGGGCCCATCGGGCTGCAGCTGCTCTTGCCTGTTGGTGGAATTAACACACACCATCAGGATGATATAGAAGGAAGTCCAGCACTCCTCAGACACGCACGTACATACGTTTGGCAGGGATGCAAAAGGATTTTGCCCCTCTGAAACATTATTGTCCGTAGTGGAAATGCCTTCACACACCCAGGTGCTTTCTGCTACATTCTCTCCACTATGACATCACTTGTTATCCAGGAAGTTTGTAGAATAGAATGTCTGGACTGGTTCCAGGTCATTCTGATAGTTGGAGTGTGTCGATGATTTTACAGCATGCACTTCTATTAGACTCTGGGGAATAGTGCAGGTGTCATTCCAGATTCCAATATGGCAACCAAAACATGATGTAACATCTCCATGTTATATCAGTCCATCGCTATTCCACAGGAACACCTTGATGCTCTTTCATCAGGGCTGGAACCAACAGTTAAGAAATAGCACCACATGTCTGAGCAGGTTACAGTGCCTTTGGAAAGTATTCAAAGTTTGTTTTCTTCATCAATCTACACACAATACCCACAATGACAAGGCAAAAACAGGTTTTTAGAAATGTGTTAAACATAAAAACTGAAATTTCACATTATTTTTGTTTGTTTGTGTCACGTTCGTCATAATGATCGGACCAAGGTGCAGCGTGGTATATATACATTCTTCTTTTAATAAAGAAAGAACACTGAACAAACTAACGAAACGTGAAGCTAATACGAATAGTGTAGACAGGCAACTAAACATAGAATAAGAACCCACAAACACAAAAGGGATAATGGCCACCTAAATATAATCCCCAATCAGAGACAACGATAAACAGCTGCCTCTGATTGCGAACCATATCAGGCCACCATAGACATATAAATACCTAGACCTACAAAACCCCTAGACATACAAAAACCCTACACAATACAAAAACTAGAATACCCACCCTCGTCACACCCTGACCAAACCAAAATATAAAAAAAACAGAGATATTAAAGGTGAGAGTGTGACAGTACCCCCCCCAAAGGTGAAGACTCCCGGCTGCAAACCTGAACCTATAGGGGAGGGTCCGGGTGGGCATCTACCCTCGGTGGCGGCTCCGGTTCTGGAGGCAGCCACCCCTCCTTACTCTGATCCCTCCGCCTTTGTAAAACTGGACCGTGGATCAGCGCCGGAGGCTCTGGACTGCGGATCATCGCCAGAGACACCAGACTGGGGATCGTCGCTGGAGGCTCTGGACTGGGTACTGTCGCCGGAAGCTCTGGACTGGGGACTGTCACCGGAAGCTCTGGACTGGGGACTGTCGCCGGAAGCTCTGGACTGGGGACTGTCGCCGGAAGCTCTGGACTGGGTACTGTTGCCGGAAGCTCTGGACTGCGGAGGCGCACTGGATACCTTGTCCCGCACTGGTGGTACCGGGCTGAAGACACATACCTCAGGGCCAGGAGGCACAGGACTTACTGGACTCTGGAGGCGCACTGGAGGCCTGGTGCGTGGTGCCGGCACTGGTGGTACCGGTCTGGTGACACGCACCTCAGGGAGAGTGCGGGGAGGAGGCACAGGACGTACTGGACTCTGGAGGCGCATTGGAGGCCTGGTGCGTGGTGAGACACGCACCTCGGGGCGAGTGCGGGGAGGAGGCACAGGACGTACTGGACTCTGGAGGCGCAATGGAGATCTGGAGCATAGAGCTGGCACAATGCGTCCTGGCTGGATGCTCACTTGAGCCCAGCAAGTGCGGGGCGCTAGCACAGGACGCACTGGGCTGTGCAGACGCCCCGGAGACACAGTATGCAGAGCCTGCGCAGGATATCCTGGTCCAAGGAGGTGTACTGGAGACCAGGAGCGCTGAGCCGGCACCATCCGTCCTGGCTGGATGCCCATTCAAGCCCGGCAAATGCGAGGAGCTGGAATAGAGTGCACCGGGCTATGAATGCGAACTGGAGAACTGGAGACTGCCTGACCAGTCACACACTCCCCACGAGGAGTTGGCTCAGGTCTCCAACTTGACTCAGCCAATCTCCCCGTGTGCCCCCCAATTTTTTTTTATTGGGGCTGCATCTCGTGCTTGCCTCGTTTGTATTTCTCCTCGTAATATCGCCGTTCCGCTTTAGCTGCCTCTATTTCTTCCTTCGGAAGGCGATACTCCCCCGCCTGCGTCCATGGTCTTGCTCCATCCAAAATCTCTTCCCATGTCCATTCCTCCTGAACACGCTGCTTGGTCCTTTTGTGGTGGGTTCTTCTGTCACGTTCGTCATAATGATCGGACCAAGGTGCAGTGTGGTATGCGTACATTCTTCTTTTAATAAAGAAAGAACACTGAACAAACTAACGAAACGTGGCAGGCAACTAGACAGGCAACTAAACATAGAATAAGAACCTACAAACACAAAATGGAAAATGGCCACCTAAATATAATCCCCAATCAGAGACAACGATAAACAGCTGCCTCTGATTGGGAACCATATCAGGCCACCATAGATACCTAGACCTACAAAACCCCTAGACATACAAAAACCCTAGACAATACAAAAACTAGCATACCCTCGTCACACCCTGACCTAACCAAAATATTAAAAAAACAGAGATATTAAAGGTCAGAGCGTGACAGTTTGTTAATTTTACCTATTTAACTAGGCAAGTCAATTAAGAACAAATTGTTACATACAATGACGGCCTACCCTGGCCAAACCTGGACGACGCTGGGCCAATTGTGTGCCGCCCTATGGGACTTCCAATCACGGCCCGGATGTGATACAGCCTGGAATCGAACCTGGGACTGTAGTGACGCCCCTTAGACCACAGCGCCACTCAGGAGTATTCAGACCCTTTACTCAGTACTTTGTTGAAGCACCTTTGGCAGCGATTACAGCATTGAGTCTTCTTGGGTATGAAGCTACAAGCTTGGCGCACCTGTATTTAGGGAGTTTCCCATTATTCTCTGCAGATCCTCTCAAGCTCTATCAGGTTGGATGGAGAGCGTCACTGCACAGCTATATTCAGGTCTCTCCAGAGATGTTCGATAGGGTTCAAGTCCGGGCTCTGGCTGTGCCACTCAAGGGCATTCAGAGACTTGTCCCGAAGCCACTCCTGCGTTGTCTTGGCTGTGTGCTTAGGGTTGTTGTGCTGTTGGAAGGTGAACCTTCGCCCCAGTCTGAGGTCCTGAGCACTCTGGAGCAGGTTTTCATCAAGGATCTCTTTGTACTTTGCTCCGTTCATCTTTGCCTCGATCCTGACTAGTTTCCCAGTCCCTGCCACTGAAAAACATCCCCACAGCATGATGCTGCCACCACCATGCTTCACTGTAGGGATGGTGCCAGGTTTCCTTCAGACATAACACTTGGTGACGCTTGGCATTCAGGCCAAATAGTTCAATCTTGGTTTCATCAGACAAAATAATCTTGTTTCTCATGGTCTGAGAGTCTTTAGATGTCTTTTGGCAAACTCCAATCGGTTGTCATGTGCCTTTTACTGAGGAGTGGCTTCCGTCTGGCCCTTCTACCATAAAGGCCTGATTGGTGGAGTGCTGCAGAGATGGTTGTCCTTCTGGAAGGTTCTCCCATCTCCACAGAGGAACTCTAGAACTCTGTCAGAGTGACCATCGGGTTCTTGGTAACCTCCCTGACCAAGGCCCTTCTACCCCAATTACTCCGTTTGGGTACCGAGCTCTAGGAAGAGTCTTGGTGGTGGTTCCAAACGTCTTCCATTTAAGAATGATGGAGGCCACTGTGTTCTTGGGGACTTTCAATGCTGCAGATATTTTTTGGTACTCTTCCCCAGATCTGTGCCTCAACACAATCCTGTCTCTGAGCTCTACGGACAATTCCTTTGACCTTATGGTTTGGTTTTTGCTCTGTCAACTGTGAGACCTTATATAGACAGGTGTGTGCCCTTCCAAATCATGTCCAATCAATTGAATTTACCACAGGTGGACTCCAATCAAGTTGAAGAAACAGCTCAAGGATGATCAATGGAAACAGGATGCACCTGAGCTCAATTTCGAGTCTCATAAGCAAAGGTCTGAAAACGTATGTAAATAAGATATTTCATTTGTTTTCGCAATGTCATTATGGGGTATAAAGTATGTAGATTGCTGAGGATTTATTTATTTTTTAATCAATTTTAGAATAAGGCTGTAACGTAACAAAATGTGGAAAAATCAATGGGTCTCAATATTTTCCGAAGGCCCTGTATACTTTCACCATGACCAGAGTTTTCATACCACTCTGTGTGTCTGAGAACTATTACAGAGAGGGACCTTGTTGAAAACCTTGTCACGGTGTTTCCTATGTCAGGCTAGTCTGTGCTGTGTTGTTGTTCAGGTACTCGGTGAGAGAGAGACAGTCCAGGCCAGGGCACCGGTCCACAGCCATCTACAGCTTCAACCTGCCCACAGTGTGTTCCAAACGGCACCCTATTCCCCATACAGTGCACTACTTTTGACCAGAGGCCTGTCGTCTCTGGTCAAAAGTAGTGCACTAAATAGGGAATAGTGTGCCATTTAGGATGTATCCACAGACAAATAATCCCAGCACTTCCACGTTTGCCTTGCCTGTTAGTGTCCCACGTGGAGCCTGTACACAACCCAATTACAACACCACTGCTTAATTGTGATCTGCCAGCCAGTTTGTGAGTCAAAACTAAAATAACTTTTTGCAAAGAATAATAAACAGGACAGGGATTTTTTCGTGGGAGGAAACCTTTAGTTTACTGTATGACATGTTTCTTAATAGTGCTAAAGTGTTCTGTGTTCTTTAGATAAACAGTTGGGAGTTTTGCATTCTGGGGCATGGAAGAATGCAGGGTTTCGCTGCCCCTTACACACACATGTCTGCAATTTGGCCGCCTTGTGTATTTTGGATGTAAAAAAAACCTGCAGCATTTCAAAGTAAACGAAAGAAGGAAAGTCTTATCCGCCTGGCAGCTGTGTTCGGCACCAAATTGCTTTCAGCTGATGCACTGCAGCTCAAACCTGCTTGGGTAATGTCAAGTGATGCATTGCAGCTCAAACCTGCTTGGGTAATGTCAAGTGATGCACTGCAGCTCAAACCTGCTTGGGTAATGTCAAGTGATGCACTGCAGCTCAAACCTGCTTGGGTAATGTCAAGTGATGCACTGCAGCTCAAACCTGCTTGGGTAATGTCAAGTGATGTACTGCAGCTCAAACCTGCTTGGGTAATGTCAAGTGATGCACTGCAGCTCAAACCTGCTTGGGTAATGTCAAGTGATGCACTGCAGCTCAAACCTGCTTGGGTAATGTCAAGTGATGCACTGCAGCTCAAACCTGCTTGGGTAATGTCAAGTGATGCACTGCAGCTCAAACCTGCTTGGGTAATGTCAAGTGATGTACTGCAGCTCAAACCTGCTTGGGTAATGTCAAGTGATGTACTGCAGCTCAAACCTGCTTGGGTAATGTCAAGTGATGCACTGCAGCTCAAACCTGCTTGGGTAATGTCAAGTGATGCACTGCAGCTCAAACCTGCTTGGGTAATGTCAAGTGATGCACTGCAGCTCAAACCTGCTTGGGTAATGTCAAGTGATGCACTGCAGCTCAAACCTGCTTGGGTAATGTCAAGTGATGCACTGCAGCTCAAACCTGCTTGGGTAATGTCAAGTGATGCGTTGCAATACTGAGAAAACAACACAGACAAAAAAAGAAGGAGAAAAGAAACGGTGGAAAGTTCCTATGTCCGGGCAAACCTCTCTACTCACCACCCAAAACCTCCCTACTCACCACCCAAAACCTCCCTACTCACCACCCAAAACCTCTCTACTCACCACCCAAAACCTCCCTACTCACCACCCAAAACCTCCCTACTCACCACCCAAAA
This sequence comes from Oncorhynchus mykiss, assembly GCF_057628025.1. Taxonomy (NCBI): domain Eukaryota; kingdom Metazoa; phylum Chordata; class Actinopteri; order Salmoniformes; family Salmonidae; genus Oncorhynchus; species Oncorhynchus mykiss. The sequence goes on along the minus strand of NC_143033.1, from coordinate 14,160,992 downwards.
CCTCCCTACTCACCACCCAAAACCTCTCTACTCACCACCCAAAACCTCCCTACTCACCACCCAAAACCTCCCTACTCACCACCCAAAACCTCCCTACTCACCACCCAAAACCTCTCTACTCACCACCCAAAACCTCCCTACTCACCACCCAAAACCTCCCTACTCACCACCCAAAACCTCCCTACTCACCACCCAAAACCTCTCTACTCACCACCCAAAACCTCCCTACTCACCCCCCAAAACCTCTCTACTCACCCCCCAAAACCTCTCTACTCACCACCCAAAACCTCTCTACTCACCACCCAAAACCTCCCTACTCACCACCCAAAACCTCTCTACTCACCACCCAAAACCTCTCTACTCACCCCCCAAAACCTCCCTACTCACCACCCAAAACCTCTCTACTCACCACCCAAAACCTCCCTACTCACCACCCAAAACCTCTCTACTCACCACCCAAAACCTCCCTACTCACCCCCCAAAACCTCCCTACTCACCACCCAAAACCTCCATACTCACCACCCAAAACCTCCCTACTCACCACCCAAAACCTCCCTACTCACCACCCAAAACCTCTCTACTCACCACCCAAAACCTCCCTACTCACCACCCAAAACCTCTCTACTCACCACCCAAAACCTCTCTACTCACCACCCAAAACCTCCCTACTCACCACCCAAAACCTCCCTACTCACCACCCAAAACCTCCCTACTCACCACCCAAAACCTCTCTACTCACCACCCAAAACCTCCATACTCACCACCCAAAACCTCCCTACTCACCACCCAAAACCTCCCTACTCACCACCCAAAACCTCCCTACTCACCACCCAAAACCTCCCTACTCACCACCCAAAACCTCTCTACTCACCACCCAAAACCTCCCTACTCACCACCCAAAACCTCTCTACTCACCCCCCAAAACCTCCCTACTCACCACCCAAAACCTCCCTACTCACCACCCAAAACCTCTCTACTCACCACCCAAAACCTCCATACTCACCACCCAAAACCTCCCTACTCACCACCCAAAACCTCCCTACTCACCACCCAAAACCTCTCTACTCACCACCCAAAACCTCCAAACCCCCAACCTTCACCCACGTCCTCCTCAGGTCTCTGAAAAAGAGGATCATGGTACCTAAGATACGATCCATTGACAGGTCATCATTGTAAATAACAATTTGTTCTATACGGACTCTCCTGGTTAAATAAAGGTTAATAATAATAAAGGGTTCATTAAATATAAAATTCACCTCTTGCAAAAAAATCAACTATTAATCAATCTTCTCATCAGATACTTAGTAGGGGTTTGATACGCAGAACAACTGTTAAGCCACTCTCCACTGCACATTGTGCCCTCAAGGAAACAGAAAACCTAAATCCTACAGATGATAATATGTGATGATAACGTGTCTGTAAACAATCCAATGAGGTGCAGAAGTTGGTATGATCATATATCAGTTGGAGGAAGGAACTTCTTCCAGGAAGCAGAGCGACGTGAGCACATGGTGTGAGCGGAGAGTAAGATACATTTCATTGTTTTGCCTGTTTGAATAGAGATAACTTGACAATACAACATATGTACTTGTGTAGGAACCTCTAAAGAGAAAGAATGGGCTCCAGAAGGAGGTTTGATCGGCAGGGAAATACTAGTTTATGTCCCTTTTATGCCCATTTTGGTATGAAAATAGTTATTGTTTCTACTATAGTTCACTTAATAAATGGTCTGAAAATATCTGATTTTACTTGGTGTTTTAGTACCCTTATGGCACAGCGTTGCTCTGAGGCTCTGAGGCACTGAGGCTCTGAGGCACTGAGGCTCTGAGGCACTGAGGCACTGAGGCTCTGAGGCACTGAGGCTCTGAGGCACTGAGGCTCTGAGGCTCTGAGGCACTGAGGCTCTGAGGCTCTGAGGCACTGAGGAAACCCAAACAATGTCTGGGTGTGGCGGGTAAAGGTGATCTTTTAAACTATTGATACATGATCAGAAAGCATAAATCTTCCAAAAAATAGCATGGAATATTTTTTTTTACAATGGGGAAAAACCTAAATGTGTGCAGTTGAGGGTTAACACCTAACTTTATCAGTTATTCTCCATTACAATGCAACAGCCCTGAAGGTGAATTCCATGTGTTATACAACTTCTACACACAGCTACATTTGTGTATGACTTCATGGTATTATCTCAACCCTGTCAACCCTGTCATATGTATGTGATCTCTTGACTGATATAATCATGCCTTTCTCTCTTTAATAACAGTTAGGTAACGCTCCAAATGGCACCCTGTTCCCTATAGAGTGCACCACTTTAGACTAGGGTTCACAGGTCTCTGGTAAAGAGTAATGCACTTTGTAGGACTGCCATTTGGAACGCAGTTAGTTCTCTTGCCACGAATCCCCCTCTAAGCACATCTCAATAGGTTACAATCCAAACCTTCAAGTACCTCAGTAGATCTTTAACTGCCTAAGTGCACCTTTCAATGGCTCGGGGAATATAATGGATTTGAACCACTAACAGCCGTAAGTTGGATAGTGTGTGCCGTTTTTCATAAATCCTTTTTTTATAAGCTTATATTAACCGTAGTCTTACTGTTACTATGTGCCTTTTTTTTTTACGGTACTGGTTCCACTGTTAACTACCTGGCCGATACCAGATGGTACCAAGTGGTGCTACTTGTTTAAACAACAAACGAACACAAAGAAAGGGATTCATAGAGTATTACTCTGTATTTACAATCTCAATATGTCATCTCTAAGTAAATATAGGATCATTACTGTACTCTATTTACAATCTCAATATGTCATATCTAAGTAAATATAGGATCATTACTGTACTCTATTTACAATCTCAATATGTCATCTCTAAGTAAATATAGGATCATTACTGTACTCTATTTACAATCTCAATATGTCATCTCTAAGTAAATATAGGATCATTACTGTACTGTATTTACAATCTCAATATGTCATCTCTAAGTAAATATAGGATCATTACTGTACTGTATTTACAATCTCAATATGTCATATCTAAGTAAATATAGGATCATTACTGTACTGTATTTACAATCTCAATATGTCATCTCTAAGTAAATATAGGATCATTACTGTACTGTATTTACAATCTCAATTTGTCATCTCTAAGTAAATATATGATCATTACTGTACTGTATTTACAATCTCAATATGTCATCTCTAAGTAAATATATGATCATTGCTGTACCGTAACATAAAGTGCCACCCTGATATGAATTTTGAAATTGTGCTTTTTTTTGGTGAAAACACAAACACTAATATTCCATCAGTCTCTGGAGCGGAGTTTACTTCCTGTACAGTCATGGTTATTATGTACAGCTCTGCTGTGGTGGAGTCTAAACATACATACAACCTGTGCTTCAGGACAGAGGCAGTTAGCCAGGACTGTATTATCTCAAAGGAATTTCTGTTTGAGGCAATGTGTTTACGACAGAGCTGCTACTGCCATTGGGGGGTATGGTTTATAGCAGGCACTTCGTCAAGGGTCAAAGGTCATGGACGTAGGGGGGAGACTCTTTGACCTCTGTTAATTAGGGGTGATTTGAGTCTCGCTCTGCCACACGCATGGCGGGTGTAGGCTAGCTACCCTAGAGGAACACCTCCCCTCCACTTAGCCTTCCTATAACCACTTCACCTCTCTAACCCAGAGCTCAGTCCCTAATGTTAACCTTCCTATAACCACTTCACCTCTCTAACCCAGAGCTCAGTCCCTAATGTTAACCTTCCTATAACCACTTCACCTCTCTAACCCAGTGCTCAGTCCCTAATGTTAACCTTCCTATAACCACTTCACCCCTCTAACCCAGAGCTCAGTCCCTAATGTTAACCTTCCTATAACCACTTCACCTCTCTAACCCAAAGCTCAGTCCCTAATGTTAACCTTCCTATAACCACTTCACCCCTCTAACCCAGAGCTCAGTCCCTAATGTTAACCTTCCTATAACCACTTCACCTCTCTAACCCAAAGCTCAGTCCCTAATGTTAACCTTCCTATAACCACTTCACCCCTCTAACCCAAAGCTCAGTCCCTAATGTTAACCTTCCTATAACCACTTCACCCCTCTAACCCAGAGCTCAGTCCCTAATGTTAACCTTCCTATAACCACTTCACCCCTCTAACCCAGAGCTCAGTCCCTAATGTTAACCTTCCTATAACCACTTCACCTCTCTAACCCAGTGCTCAGTCCCTAATGTTAACCTTCCTATAACCACTTCACCCCTCTAACCCAGAGCTCAGTCCCTAATGTTAACCTTCCTATAACCACTTCACCTCTCTAACCCAAAGCTCAGTCCCTAATGTTAACCTTCCTATAACCACTTCACCTCTCTAACCCAGAGCTCAGTCCCTAATGTTAACCTTCCTATAACCACTTCACCTCTCTAACCCAAAGCTCAGTCCCTAATGTTAACCTTCCTATAACCACTTCACCTCTCTAACCCAGAGCTCAGTCCCTAATGTTAACCTTCCTATAACCACTTCACCTCTCTAACCCTCTAACCCAGAGCTCAGTCACTAATGGAAACCTTTTCCCTATATACACTGAGTGTATGAAACATTAGGAACGCCCTAATATTGCGTTTCACCCCCCTTTGCCCTCAGAACAGCCTCAATTTGTCTCTACAAGGTGTCGAAAGCGTTCCACAGGGATGCTGGCCCATGTTGACTCCAACGCTTCCCACAGTTGTGTCAAGTTGGCTGGATGTCCTTTGGCTGGTGGACCATTCTTGATACATTTGGGAAACTGTTGAGCGTGAAAAGCCCAGCACCGTTGTAGTTCTTGACACACTCCAACCGGTGTGCCTGGCACCCACTATCGTACCCCTTTCAAAGGCACATACATGTTTTGTCTTTCCCATTCACCCTCTGAATAGAACACATACACAATCCATGTCTCAATGTTCACAAGGCTTAAACATCCTTCTTCAACCTGTCTCCTCCCCTTCATCTACATTGATTGGTGGATTTAACAGGTGACATCAATCATGGATCATTGCTTTCACCTAGTTTCACCTGCTCAGTCTATTGCATTGAAAGAGCCGGTGTTCCTAATGTTTTGTACGCTCATTGTAGTGCACTACTTTTGACCAGACCAGTGCACTATAGGGAATAGGGTGTCATTTGAGATGCAGACGATCCTGGTGACCTGTTAGCCAAATGTGTTTATTCTGTGAGGTTGCTATTACCCCCAGTATGATCCCAAGCTCTGGGAGCTAATGGCTCCACAAATTTCCCTCTCCTATGAGTTTTTGTGAAATAATTGATCGCATATGAGTGGTCTGGCGCGCGTTTCCTTTCCATCCTCGTGCGTTTTAGAAGGTGATATCATGCTGTGGTTAGACTGCTCTTGCGATACCGTGATTGCTTCCGGAATCGGAAGACGGAGGTAGATTCTGCAAGGTTTTACATCATTAAATCATCTGTACACACATATTAAAGCAAGGTGTTATCGCTAGCCAATCACAAACTACCCTTGGATGTGAGCCACCTGGACAATAGCGTTCTACAAACCTGTGGTTTTAAGTCATTTACATTACGAGACCAGTTAATTGGACTATATTAGACATGGCAAGAGCACATATTTTACAGATAACTCAATGGGAGTGTGATTTGTTGGCATTTCCAAATATTTCCATGGATGAGCAAGGTTCCATGTAGCTGTACTGAACAGAAAGGATGAGCAAGGTTCCATGTAGCAGTACTCAACAGAAAGGATGAGCAAGGTTCCATGTAGCAGTACTGAACAGAAAGGATGAGCAAGGTTCCATGTAGCAGTACTCAACAGAAAGGATGAGCAAGGTTCCATGTAGCTGTACTGAACAGAAAGGATGAGCAAGGTTCCATGTAGCAGTACTCAACAGAAAGGATGAGCAAGGTTCCATGTAGCAGTACTGAACAGAAAGGATGAGCAAGGTTCCATGTAGCAGTACTCAACAGAAAGGATGAGCAAGGTTCCATGTAGCTGTACTGAACAGAAAGGATGAGCAAGGTTCCATGTAGCAGTACTCAACAGAAAGGATGAGCAAGGTTCCATGTAGCAGTACTGAACAGAAAGGATGAGCAAGGTTCCATGTAGCAGTACTGAACAGAAAGGATGAGCAAGGTTCTATGTAGCAGTACTCAACAGAAAGGATGAGCAAGGTTCCATGTAGCAGTACTGAACAGAAAGGATGAGCAAGGTTCCACGTAGCAGTACTCAACAGAAAGGATGAGCAAGGTTCCATGTAGCAGTACTGAACAGAAAGGATGAGCAAGGTTCCATGTAGCAGTACTGAACAGAAAGGATGAGCAAGGTTCCATGTAGCAGTACTCAACAGAAAGGATGAGCAAGGTTCCATGTAGAAGTACTGAACAGAAAGGATGAGCAAGGTTCCCATGTAGCAGTACTGAACAGAAAGGATGAGCAAGGTTCCATGTAGCAGTACTCAACAGAAAGGATGAGCAAGGTCCCATGTAGCAGTACTGAACAGAAAGAGCCCCAGAAGGAGCTGGTCCTAAAGTAAAGGGCTCTGATATCTCTATCCTAACAGTCCAGTTTATCCTAGCAGTCCAGTTTATCCTAACAGTCCAGTTTATCCTAACAGTCCAGTTTATCATTACAGTCCAGTTTATCCTAACAGTCCAGTTTAATCAAATCAAATCAAATCAAATGTATTTATATAGCCCTTCGTACATCAGCTGATATCTCAAAGTGCTGTACAGAAACCCAGCCTAAAACCCCAAACAGCAAGCAATGCAGGTGTAGAAGCACGGTGGCTAGGAAAAACTCCCTAGAAAGGCCAAAACCTTTCTAGGGAGCAGCAGCACGGCAAGGTGGACTGGGGACAGCAAGGAGTCATCATGTCAGGTAGTCCTGGGGCATGGTCTTAGGGCTCAGGTCCTCCGAGAGAGAGAAAGAAAGAGAGAAGGAGAGAATTAGAGAACGCACACTTAGATTCACACAGGACACCGAATAGGACAGGAGAAGTACTCCAGATATAACAAACTGACCCTAGCCCCCCCGACACATAAACTACTGCAGCATAAATACTGGAGGCTGAGACAGGAGGGGTCAGGAGACACTGAGGCCCCATCCGAGGACACCCCTGGACAGGGCCAAACAGGAAGGATATAACCCCACCCACTTTGCCAAAGCACAGCCCCCACACCACTAGAGGGATATCTTCAACCACCAACTTACCATCCTGAGACAAGGCTGAGTATAGCCCACAAAGACCTCCGCCACGGCACAACCCAAGGGGGGGGAGCGCCAACCTAGACAGGATGACCACATCAGTGAATCAACCCACTCAGGTGACGCACCCCGTCCAGGGACGGCATGAGAGAGCCCCAGTAAGCCAGTGACTCAGCCCCTGTAATAGGGTTAGAGGCAGAGAATCCCAGTGGAAAGAGGGGAACCGGCCAGGCAGAGACAGCAAGGGCGGTTCGTTGCTCCAGAGCCTTTCCGTTCACCTTCCCACTCCTGGGCCAGACTACACTCAATCATATGACCCACTGAAGAGATGAGTCTTCAGTAAAGACTTAAAGGTTGAGACTGAGTTTGCGTCTCTGACATGGGTAGGCAGACCGTTCCATAAAAATGGAGCTCTATAGGAGAAAGCCCTGCCTCCAGCTGTTTGCTTAGAAATTCTAGGGACAATTAGGAGGCCTGCGTCTTGTAGCGTACGTGTAGGTATGTACGGCAGGACCAAATCAGAGAGATAGGTAGGAGCAAGCCCATGTAATGCTTTGTAGGTTAGCAGTAAAACCTTGAAATCAGCCCTTGCTTTGACAGGAAGCCAGTGTAGAGAGGCTAGCACTGGAGTAATATGATCAATTTTTTTGGTTCTAGTCAGGATTCTAGCAGCCGTATTTAGCACTAACTGAAGTTTATTTAGTGCTTTATCCGTGTAGCCGGAAAGTAGAGCATTGCAGTAGTCTAACCTAGAAGTGACAAAAGCATGGATTAATTTTTCTGCATCATTTTTGGACAGAAAGCTTCTGATTTTTGCAATGTTACGTAGATGGAAAAAAGCTGTCCTTGAAATGGTCTTGATATGTTCTTCAAAAGAGAGATCAGGGTCCAGAGTAACGCCTAGGTCCTTCACAGTTTTATTTGAGACGACTGTACAACCATTAAGATTAATTGTCAGATTCAACAGAAGATCTCTTTGTTTCTTGGGACCTAGAACAAGCATCTCTGTTTTGTCCGAGTTTAAAAGTAGAAAGTTTGCAGCCATCCACTTCCTTATGTCTGAAACACATGCTTCTAGCAAGGGCAATTTTGGGGCTTCACCATGTTTCATTGAAATGTAATTTACCACCTTCACAAGTGCCGTCTCAGTGCTATGATGGGGTCTAAAACCAGACTGAAGCATTTCGTATACATTGTTTGTCTTCAGGAAGGCAGTGAGTTGCTGCGCAACAGCCTTTTCTAAAATTTTTGAGAGGAATGGAAGATTCGATATAGGCCGATAGTTTTTTATATTTTCTGGGTCAAGGTTTGGCTTTTTCAAGAGAGGTTTTATTACTGCCACTTTTAGTGAGTTTGGTACACATCCGGTGGATAGAGAGCCGTTTATTATGTTCAACAGGAAGCAGCTCTTTCAGTAGTTTAGTTGGAATAGGGTCCAGTATGCAGCTTGAAGGTTTAGAGGCCATGATTATTTTCATCATTGTGTCAAGAGATATAGTACTAAAACACTTGAGCGTCTCTCTTGATCCTAGGTCCTGGCAGAGTTGTGCAGACTCAGGACAACTGAGCTTTGAAGGAATACGCAGATTTAAGGAGGAGTCCGTAATTTACTTTCTAATAATCATAATCTTTTCCTCAAAGAAGTTCATGAATTTATCACTGCTAAAGTGAAAGTCATCCTCTCTTGGGGAATGCTGCTTTTTAGTTAGCTTTGCGACAGTATCAAAAAGGAATTTCGGATTGTTCTTATTTTCCTCAATTAAGTTAGAAAAATAGGATGATCGAGCAGCAGTAAGGGCTCTTCGGTACTGCACAGTACTGTCTTTCCAAGCTAGTCGGAAGACTTCCAGTTTGGTGTGGCGCCATTTCCGTTCCAATTTTCTGGAAGCTTGCTTCAGAGCTCGGGTATTTTCTGTGTACCAGGGAGCTAGTTTCTTATGAGAAATGTTTTTAGTTTTTAGGGGTGCAACTGCATCTAGGGTATTGCGCAAGGTTAAATTGAGTTCCTCAGTTAGGTGGTTAACTGATTTTTGTCCTCTGGCGTCCTTGGGTAGACAGAGGGAATCTGGAAGGACATCAAGGAATCTTTGTGTTGTCTGTGAATTTATAGCACAACTTTTGATGTTCCTTGGTTGGGGTCTGAGCAGATTATTTGTTGCAATTGCAAACGTAATAAAATGGTGGTCCGATAGTCCAGGATTATGAGGAAAAACATTAAGATCCACAACATTTATTCCATGGGACAAAACTAGGTCCAGCGTATGACTGTGACAGTGAGTAGGTCCAGAGACATGTTGGACAAAACCCACTGAGTCGATGATGGCTCCGAAAGCCTTTTGGAGTGGGTCTGTGGACTTTTCCATGTGAATATTAAAGTCACCAAAGATTAGAATATTATCTGCTATGACTACAAGGTCAGATAGGAATTCAGGGAACTCAGTGAGGAACGCTGTATATGGCCCAGGAGGCCTGTGAACAGTAGCTATAAAAAGTGATTGAGTAGGCTGCATAGATTTCATGACTAGAAGCTCAAGACGAAAACGTCATTTTTTTTTTTAGTAAATTGAAATTTGCTATCGTAAATGTTAGCAACACCTCCGCCTTTGCGGGATGCACGGGGGATATGGTCACTAGTGTAGCCAGGAGGTGAGGCCTCATTTAACACAGTAAATGCATCAGGCTTAAGCCATGTTTCAGTCAGGCCAATCACATCAAGATTATGATCAGTGATTAGTTCATTGACTATAATTGCCTTTGAAGTAAGGGATCTAACATTAAGTAGCCCTATTTTGAGATGTGAGGTATCATGATCTCTTTCAATAATGACAGGAATGGAGGTGGTCTTTATCCTAGTGAGATTGCTAAGGCGAACACCGCCATGTTTAGTTTTGCCCAACCTAGGTTGAGGCACAGACACGGTCTCAATGGTGATAGCTGAGCTGACTACACTGACTGTGCTAGTGGCAGACTCCACTATGCTGGCAGGCTGGCTAACAGCCTGCTGCCTGGCCTGCACCCTATTTCATTGTGGAGCTAGAGGAGTTAGAGCCCTGTATATGTTGGTAGATAAAATGAGAGCACCCCTCCAGCTAGGATGGAGTCCGTCACTCCTCAGCAGGTCAGGCTTGGTCCTGTTTGTGGGTGAGTCCCAGAAAGAGGGCCAATTATCTACAAATTCTATATTTTGGGAGGGGCAGAAAACAGTTTTCAACCAGCGATTGAGTTGTGAGACTCTGCTGTAGAGCTCATCACTCCCCCTAACTGGGAGGGGGCCAGAGACAATTACTCGATGCCGACACATCTTTCTAGCTGATTTACACGCAGAAGCTATGTTGCGCTTGGTGATCTCTGACTGTTTCATCCTAACATCGTTGGTGCCGACGTGGATAACAATATCTCTATACTCTCTACACTCGCCAGTTTTAGCTTTAGCCAGCACCATCTTCCGATTAGCCTTAACGTCGGTAGCCCTGCCCCCCGGTAAACAGTTTATGATCGCTGGATGATTCGTTTTAAGTCTAATACTGCGGGTAATGGAGTCGCCAATGACTAGAGTTTTCAATTTGTCAGAGCTAATGGTGGGAAGCTTTGGCGTCTCAGACCCCGTAACGGGAGGAGTAGAGACCAGAGAAGACTCGGCCTCTGACTCCGACCCGCTGCTTAATGGGGAAAACCGGTTGAAAGTTTCTGTCGACTGAATGAGCGACACCGGTTGAGCGTTCCTACAGCATTTCCTTCCAGAAACCGTGAGAAAGTTGTCCGGCTGCGGGGACTGTGCCAGGGGATTTATACTACTATCTGTACTTACTGGTGGCACAGACGCTGTTTCATCCTTTCCTACACTGAAATTACCCTTGCCTAACGATTGCATCTGAAGCTGGGCCTGTAGCACAGCTATCCTCGCCGTAAGGCGAGTACAGCGACTGCAATTAGAAGGCATCATGTTAATGTTACTACTTAGCTTCGGCTGTTGGAGGTCCTGACGAATCGTGTCCAGATAAAGCGTCCTGAGTGAAAAAGTTGAGGAAAAAGTTTATCATTACAGTCCAGTTTATCCTAACAGTCCAGTTTATCCTAACAGTCCAGTTTAGTGCATCTGGATTTTTCACTCTTAGAACCACTTGGAGAAATGTAGCTACAGTGCCTTGCGAAAGTATTCGGCCCCCTTGAACTTTGCGACCTTTTGCCACATTTCAGGCTTCAAACATAAAGATATAAAACTGTATTTTTTTGTGAAGAATCAACGACAAGTGGGACACAATCATGAAGTGGAACGACATTTATTGGATATTTCAAACTTTTTTAACAAATCAAAAACTGAAAAATTGGGCGTGCAAAATTATTCAGCCCCTTTACTTTCAGTGCAGCAAACTCTCTCCAGAAGTTCAGTGAGGATCTCTGAATGATCCAATGTTGACCTAAATGACTAATGATGATAAATACAATCCACCTGTGTGTAATTAAGTCTCCGTATAAATGCACCTGCACTGTGATATTCTCAGAGGTCCGTTAAAAGCGCAGAGAGCATCATGAAGAACAAGGAACACACCAGGCAGGTCCGAGATACTGTTGTGAAGAAGTTTAAAGCCGGATTTGGATACAAAAAGTTTTCCCAAGCTTTAAACATCCCAAGGAGCACTGTGCAAGCGATAATATTGAAATGGAAGGAGCATCAGACCACTGCAAATCTACCAAGACCTGGCCGTCCCTCTAAACTTTCAGCTCATACAAGGAGAAGACTGATCAGAGATGCAGCCAAAAGGCCCATGATCACTCTGGATGAACTGCAGAGATCTACAGCTGAGGTGGGAGACTCTGTCCATAGGACAACAATCAGTCGTATATGGCACAAATCTGGCCTTTATGGAAGAGTGGCAAGAAGAAAGCCATTTCTTAAAGTGTCGTTTAAAGTTTGCCACAAGCCACCTGGGAGACACACCAAACATGTGGAAGAAGGTGCTCTGGTCAGATGAAACCAAAATTGAACTTTTTGGCAACAATGCAAAACGTTATGTTTGGCGTAAAAGCAACACAGCTCATCACCCTGAACACACTATACCCACTGTCAAACATGGTGGTGGCAGCATCATGGTTTGGGCCTGCTTTTCTTCAGCAGGGACAGGGAAGATGGTTAAAATTGATGGGAAGATGGATGGAGACAAATACAGGACCATTCTGGAAGAAAACCTGATGGAGTCTGCAAAAGACCTGAGACTGGGACGGAGATTTGTCTTCCAACAAGACAATGATCCAAAACATAAAGCAAAATCTACAATGGAATGGTTCAAAAATAAACATATCCAGGTGTTAGAATGGCCAAGTCAAAGTCCAGACCTGAATCCAATCGAGAATCTGTGGAAAGAACTGAAAACTGCTGTTCACAAATGCTCTCCATCCAACCTCACTGAGCTCGACCTGTTTTGCAAGGAGGAATGGGAAAAAATGTCAGTCTCTCGATGTGCAAAACTGATAGAGACATACCCCAAGCGACTTACAGCTGTAATCGCAGCAAAAGGTGGCGCTACAAAGTATTAACTTAAGGGAGCTGAATAATTTTGCACGCCCAATTTTTCAGTTTTTGATTTGTTAAAAAAGTTTGAAATATCCAATAAATGTCGTTCCACTTCATGATTGTGTCCCACTTGTTGTTGATTCTTCACAAAAAAATACAGTTTTATATCTTTATGTTTGAAGCCTGAAATGTGGCAAAAGGTCGCAAAGTTCAAGGGGGCCGAATACTTTCGCAAGGCACTGTATGTGTCAAGTTAAACCTACACAACACAGGACTGCTGTGACGAGGCCCTGCTCATAAACACTGACTGAGAGGGAGCCTCAGCCTGGAGCCTCAGCCTCAGCCTGGAGCCTCAGCCTGGAGCCTCAGCCTGGAGCCTCAGCCTGCAGCCTCAGCCTGGAGCCTCAGCCTGGACTGACTGTGTTAGCTCTAACTGTTCCCCTTGTTTCTCTCTCATTTTGACAAATTTGCGTTTCCAGGAAGCGACTGAGGTCAGCGCTACATCGGCATCTGTTGGTACTTACATCTCTGAGTCCAGACGCAGGCGAGGCAGGGGCTAGCTGCTTAGCTTTGTGTGGGTTGTCCAGGCAACTGAGCCCCGCAATCAGATCTGAATGTCTGCTCAGGTCACGTGACTGTCTGTAGTAGTAGGCCTCAGAACTTTGGAACCTCAAAACTTTGGAACCTCAGAACATCAGAAAGTTCAAATGAACTGTCAAATGTTACTGTCCATTACCTTTCAGACTTTCTTTGCAAAGTCGGCCTGCATTAA